>NC_139679.1:127111083-127276083 GCF_964106915.1 Podarcis gaigeae | reverse complement strand
TCTCCTCCGCGTGCTGCTTCGGTTTCCCTCCTGGGGAGAGTCCGGCGAGTCTCCTCCCTCTTCCCCCTTGGGGTGCCTGGGGGAGAAGGGGGTCCCAGGGCTGCAGGGGGGTGTTCTGCTTCTGAATGGCAGGGGGAGACCCCCAAGTCTGGAAGAAGAGGGTCCTGCTGCCCCCCATTCCTCTCTGCCAAACCACGGAGGGAGCGAGTTTCCAGGAGGTCTCCTGCTCTGCTCCTCCTTTGCATCCACGCGCTGCTTCCTCCTTGGGGAAGGAGGGAGGAGTCTGGGGGGCGTGTCGCCAGAATCCCCCTTGAAATGGGGGAGCCCCTGCCAGATCCTCCTCCAGCCCAGAGCCCCAAGGGAAGCCTCTCTGGGCAGGGGCCACGCCTGGGGCGCCTGCTGGGCTGCTGCTCCCCTGGAGAAGGTTTCAAAGGAACGGAGCTGCATTGCTTGACGGGAGAGGATGGAAAGGCGCTTTAAGGACTCCAGGGCCTTGTCCTTCAGGGGGTGAGGCAATGCAGGGAGTGGAAGGAGGGGGCTCTAGGTGGCAGGTCTGCAAACTTTTCCCTCTCTGATCCCAGAGTGAGCTTCCAAGGTATTAGAAAACAATGGAGTTTGGATAGACTTTTCTGAAGGGAATTAAGACAATCTATACAGAACACATGACAAACATGATTGTGAAAAATGTAAGAGGCCCCCATGGAGCCTCTCCCTTCACCCCCCCTCTGTCTCCAATACTTCTCTGATGGTCCCCTCTGCGATTAGGGTTTCCCATAATACGTTTCCAGAAGCATCCTCAAGACATCATAGATCTGTCACCGAAAAGGTGTGGTCTCAGGTAGAGCCTGAACTCCAGGCATGGACCATGACATGACATGGATCACGTCAATCAAATATACTCCATAACATTGCAAAGGAAAGCATGGACAGTTCAAATACACCCCTTGGTCTTGTCTGGGCTTGGTCCCACTACAGAGTGGGTAGTCATTGTGATTTAGATTGTTATCTGTTTGCCACTCTTGGGGCAGGATCTCACCGGTCATGACTCCTTGGGAAGTCCCTGTACATCTCTGGATTATGGTGGGCTCACTCACCCCTCCCATAGCCGAATGCCTAGTCAGGAGCTCTTGTGGCAGTTAGCATGACTTATGCTAACATGGCAGTGCATTTGCTGGGGAAGGGGTCAGGTGGTGGGTCTGATGATTCTGTGTCTGCGCCCCTGTCATAGTATGCTGGCAGTGGCGCCCCACCGGTTTCAAGAGAGTCAGGCGCCCCGCAGGCGTGCTCAAATGCTGGGGAGTTGAAGATGCCACACATCAACAATGACATTAAGTTAGGCGTCAAGGATGTCCTCTTGAGGCTGAAACAGAGCACTCTCAAGTCTCACAGTGAGGTGGGGGGGGGTGTTCAATAATCTGGAGCGCCATTTCTTTCTGAGGCTCTAATTAGCTTCTGTCTTCGTTGCAGATGATGAATTGGAAGGGAAGAACAAGGGGGACCACAAGAGAATCCACATAGCGGAGAAGTCATATAAATATTCAGAGTGTGGAGAGAACATCCATCAGAGCTCCCATTCCACCTTCCGTCAAAGAAAGAGCTTCGTTCAGAGGGATAGCCTCACTTCACACGTAAGAACACAGAGTAGGGAGAAATTGTATCAGTGCAGAGAATGTGGAAAGAGCTTCAAGCGGAAGTATAATTTCACTTTGCATCACAGAATTCATACAGGGGAGAAACCCTATCAGTGCTTGGAATGTGGAAAGAGCTTTAATCGGAAGGATAGTCTCACTTTGCATCAAAATGTTCATACAGGGGAGAAACCCTATCAGTGTTTTGAATGTGGAAAGCATTTCCGTCAGAGTAACGATCTCAGAATCTCCCATTTCTTTGCTCTGATGGATCAGAATCCATCAAAGAATTCATACAGGGGAGAAACCCTATCAGTGCTTGGAATGTGGAAAGAGCTTCAGTCAGAGACAGAAACTCACCATCCATAAAATAATTCATTTAAGGCAGAAACCCTATCAATGCTTGGAGTGTGGAAAGAGCTTCAGTAACCACCAGCATCTCACTTCCCATCAAAGAATTCATGCAGAGGAGAAACCTTTTCAATGCCTTGAGTGTGGAAAGAGCTTTCGTTACAGTACCAATCTCATGACCCACCAAAGAACTCATACAGGTCAGAAACCATATCAGTGCTTTGAATGTGGGAAGAAGTTCCGGGAGGGGCCCAAGCTCACTTCCCATCAAAGAATTCATACAGGGGAGAAACCATATCAGTGCTTGGAATGTGGAAAGAGCTTCAGTCATAGGCAGAGTCTAACTTCCCATCAAAGAATTCATACAGGGGAGAAACCCTATCAGTGCCAAGAATGTGGAAAGAGCTTCTGTCAAAGTGCCCATCTCACGAACCATAAAAGAATTCATGTAGGGCAGAAACCCTATTGTTGTTTGGAATGTGGAAAGCGTTTCTGTCAGAATATCAATCTCAGAATCCATCAGAGAATTCATACTGGGGAGAAACCCTATCAGTGCTTGGAATGTGGAAAGAGCTTCTGTCAAAGTGCTCATCTCAAGAGCCATAAAAGAATTCATGTAAGGCAGAAACCTTATCAGTGCTTAGAGTGTGGAAAGAGGTTCAGTCGGAAGGATAGTCTCACTTCTCATCAAAGAATTCATACAGGGAAGAAAAAGTCTTAGTGTCTGGAATTTGGTCCACCAAATAATCCAACTTCTTCTTTAAAAACCCCACTGAAGGATATTCCACCCCTTTATGAGGGGATTCTTTTTCACAGTTCGCTTTTACTATCAGAAAGTGTTGGAAAACACCCTGGGAAGGCTGCAAGCTTCCCCAAGTCTCCAGAGCCTTCCCCAGTGGCTCTTTCTGGCTGTAAATCTTCTTCAGTCCAGAGCAGCTAGTAATAAGCAACTCTTCTCTCCTGAAAAGAGCACGCCAGTCTTCTAGCATATCATAGCAGAAGAAAGACTCAACTGTAGTTCTAAAACTACTTTATTTACAGTCTCATATACAGAAACTCCATCAGTACAACACCAGTACAGAACTGCGACACACACAGAAGTGAAACTAACTTCCAATAGTACTCAGAAGAAAGACATTAAATGATACATTCTGCTGTTTATATACCATAAAATGTTGCCACGTTGTTATTCTCGTTAAAGGAAGTTGTAAATGTTTATTTAAATCCAGCCAATGTGTCCATTTCTTTTTGTTATTTCTGCAAGGATATTGTAAAAGGTTCCCATTCTTTTAAAAAGTCACTATTGTCTTTTTCACACAGAAGGGGGCGCCTGTGGCCAGAGGTAGGGGGTTCCCAAGGGGAACGCCCCAGGAGCAAGGGGGCAGCAGGGACTCCCAGAGCAGTAGTTGGAAATCAGGACCAGCCTCCCCACCAGAGCAGAGTGGGGGGGAAGGGTCCCAAGTATCGGGGCCAGTGCACTCCCCACCAGGGAGAGAAGACGAGGCAGGGCTGACCACGCCTCCATCGGAGAGTCGGACAATGGAGGGAAGGTCAGATCCGGCCAGCATCCCGGAAGAGGGAAGCAGTGACAGAAGTAGTGTAACGGTTAGGAGAAAGGTCACTGGGTTGGCGCGAGAGGCAAGTTCAAATGTACAGGAGCGCGGGACAACAGAGAATGAGGATTGGGAACCGGGTCCTAAAGCCCGCCGGAGGCAGGGGGAGGAGCTAAGCGACTCAGCGTCGGAAGAGTCCAGAAAGGGCAATGCCCCAGCAGGCAGGAGGACCCAGAGGAGGAGAGAGCAGCGGAAAAGGTGGAGCAGGGCTCGGATCTTAAACTGGTGTCAGAGGGGAGGAGACTCAGACGGGACTTCGCCGATCTAGGGTTTAAGACGTAGGGCTGCACGCTGCGGCTTTGAAATGGAAATTGAACTTCAATAAAGACTTTTGTACATTACGACAGCCTAGCGTTGGTCCTCTGTGAGCTGGGACCTAGAGGCAGCTCTGACACATACATTTACCAAAGGTGTCATGGGCTTTGAAGACACTCAAACTCAGGATGCAAGGGAGAAATGTGCTAAGAGGAAGGCACACGTGGCAAATCCACACTGTGATCAACTCCCATCTGGAAACCAATGTCCCCACTGTGGAAGGACGTGCGGATTCAGAATTGGCCTCCACGTCACTTACGGACTCATTGTTAAAACTGTGTTTATGGAAGACAATATTACTCGGCTATGAGTGATCGCCAAAGAAGAGAAGAAATAATTTCCATTTTCATTTCGGCAATTCTTGACCTAAAATACCTAACAGGAAAGCTTCTGTTTTTTAAAAAACAAATGTTATTTTAAACATTTTTAAAAATTCATTATATATCATCTCCCAAAAGTTTTTGATAATTCTGCATTCCCACCACATAGGGTAAAATGTACCTTCCCTTTCTTTACACCTCCAACAATTGTTTTGTTCTGTTCTATACATTTTGGCCAATTTTGTCAGTGTAATATAGCATCTGTAAATCATTTTCATATAATTTTCTTTCAACAGTATGCAATCTGTGAATTTCAAATTCACTTTCCACAATTTTTCCTAGTCTTTGAATTGTATAGTGTGACCTAGATATTGTGCCCACTTAATCATTACTGATTTAACTTCTTCACCCTTGGTTTCCCATTCCAATAATATATTATACGCCTTCTTTAGTAATTTTGAATTATTTTCTATAATATCTTTTTGGAATCTGGAGACTGTGTAGCTAAAACCTTTCTTACTATCTTCCTTAAAGATTTCATTTAGTTGTCTATGATGTAACCAACTCTGAAGGTGCTTGTGATGGGATAGTGAGCTGCTTGTGCGTAAAAGCTTGATCCCTCTGGGGTTTGGCTGGTCATCCAAACCGAGGCACTAACGGAGCCCCCAAAGCATGACTCCGTCAGTCGCTGGTAGAATCTGACAGTGGGCGTCTACGGAATTTACGCCAACATAAAAGCTGTTTGACGGACATGCGCCTTCGTGACTCTCTGCGTGACAGTTTCCGGCGAAGGGTGGGAGTTCCTAACGGGGGTCTTGTTACCTCTTCGCTATTCTCACTAGAAGTATCCCAGAGCCTCCCCTCCGCTGTGACTCCTGCACTCCCCCTGCTGGTTCCTTCCTCTGCTGCAGATTCTCTCCTATTCTCCTGGAGCCTGTCCACCACCTGTCCCTCCAATGGCAGTTCCCTGACATCCACCTCCCCCCCAGGGCCCCCTTCACCCCCTCCTGCCTCCTCTCCCACTGGCGGTGAGGGCGGAAAGCCCCTGAAGGAACTCTCCTCGTCGTCCGAGGATTCAAACACTTCTAGCCACGGCGTACCGTCTCTCTCCCCGTCTTCCTCTTCTTCGTCGGAGTCGGCTTCCTCACCCACCCCTGACTCTGGGAACCCTTCAAACTCTCCTTCCTCATCGGTGGTCCCAAAGTGTTCCCTTCTAAATCATGCCACGGGTTGCGGTTTTCTTGGGAAACGCTGATGAAATGTTTCTATTAAGACCTCGTCATTGACTACCTCTGCTGGTACCCAAGTGTTTTCCGACTCTACTTCCCCCTCCCATTCTACCAGATATTCCACCTGATTCCCCTTCCACCTGGAATCAATGATTCCTGCCACGTTCATGTCGCGCTCTCTCTCTTCTATCACGGGCGTTTGGGTGGCCTCTCTCTCACGCTCCCCCCACTCACGTCCCTCTCGGTACGGTGACAGTAATGACCTGTGAAATACTGGGTGTAATTTCATGTGACTGGGCAGCCTGAGTTTGAATGCTACTGGGTTGACCTGCTGTATGACCTCAAAGGGTCCCAATCTTTTGGGTCTCAATTTCTTACTCCCGCCCTTGAACGGTAGTCCTTGGGTGGATAACCACACCCGGTCTCCCACCCTTATAGTTTCACCTTCCCTCCTATTTCTGTCTGCTTGCTTCTTATATTCTTCCTTGGCTTTCTCTAAATTAAGTTGAAGCTGACGGTGGATCGCTTCCATCTCTTCAAAAAAATATTCCGCCGCCGGCACGCTCCACCTCTCCCCTCCCTCTCCTGGGAATGCCCGGGGGTGACACCCATAATTTGCCAGAAAGGGACTCATCCCTGTGGACACGTTCTCCGCGTTGTAGGCAAATTCTGCTAGAGGTAACTTATCCACCCAATCATTTTCTCTGTCTTTTACATAACACCTCAGGTATTGTTGTAAAATCCCGTTTGCCCTTTCCGCTTGCCCATTTGTTTCTGGGTGCCGGGCAGTTGAGAAATTGAGTTCTACGTGCAGTAAGCTCATAAGTTTCCTCCAGAACCTGGAAGTAAATTGTTTCCCTCTGTCGCTCAAAACCCTCAAGGGGGCGCCATGCAACCTAAAAATATGTTCTACAAACAACTTGGCGGTTTCCTCCGCTGTGAACGCATGTGAACAAGCTATAAAATGACACATCTTGGTTAATAGATCTACCACCACCATGACAGCTGTTTTGCCTTTGGATTTTGGCAGGTCCGTCATAAAATCTATGGATACTGCCTCCCATGGCCTTTCTGGCGTGGGTAAGGGTTGTAATAGCCCCGCTGGCGCCACCCTCTCTCCTTTCGCTCGCTGGCACCTGTCGCAACCCCTGACATATTCCCGTACGTCCTCCCTCACCTTGGGCCACCAAAACTCCCTGGTAACCAACCACATGGTTTTGTGCTGTCCAAAATGTCCCGCTGTGGGGCTGTCATGCAACTGCTTGAGTACTCTGCCCCTCAGTTCCCCATCGGGTATGTACAGTGCCCCTTTGTAATACAACGCCCCGTTCTTTTCTTCAAACCCCCCTGTGTTCTCCTCTGTCCTCCTGAGCTCTCTTAGTTTCTCTTGGGCGTATTCATCGTTCTCAGTACCCTCTATCAGTTCCCTCTGCCCCACCAATGCCGCCCCACACACCCAGCGGTCTTCAGGGATTACATGCCTTGCCTCAGGCGCTCCCTCCCCCTCTAAGTACTCAGGTTTCCTGGAAAGAGCGTCCGCCCTCACGTTCTCAGAGCCGGGCACGTAACGAATTTCAAAGTGGAATTTGGAGAACTCCTGGGCCCATCGCACTTGTCTCTGGTTCAGCACTCGGGCTGTTCTCCAGTATTCCAGATTTTTGTAGTCAGTTCGGACTTGAACCTTGTGCTGCGCCCCAATCAGCAAGTGCCGCCATTTCCGGAATGCTTCATGAATGGCGAGCAGTTCTCGGTCGTATACTGTGTAGTTCCTCTCGGATTTGTTCAACTTCCGCGAGAAGAATGCACACGGTCTCCATTCAGACGTATCTTTTCCCGGCTGGAGAAGAACGGCCCCCACCGCTCGGTCTGACGCGTCAGTCTCCACTCTCATTGGTTGTTGTAGATCCACGTGCAAAAGTTGCTCTTCCGACGCAAACGCCTGCTTTAAACGTTCGAACACCCGCTGCGCTTCTTCCGTCCAAACAAATTTCTTTTTGCTACTAAGACAATCCGTGATGGGCGCTGTTAAATGGGCAAAGTTTTTGATGAACTTCCTATAGAAGTTTCCGAAGCCCAGGAACCTTTGCACGTCCTTCTTGGTCTTTGGTGTTTTCCATTCCAGTACCGCTTGAACCTTGCTGGGATCCATGGCCAATCCCTTGTCAGACAACCGGTACCCCAGGAATTCCACCTCCCTGGTATGAAACTGACACTTCTCCAGTTTCACCCACAGCCGGTTTTCTCGCAGCTTGCTCAGTACCTCTCTTACATCTCGCACATGCTGCTCCTCATTCTCTGAGTACACCAGGACGTCATCTAAGAACGCTACGCAGTTCTTGTAGAGCAGTGGCCCCAGGACGTGATTCATGAATGATTGAAAGCAGGCGGAGCCCGCTTGTAATCCGAAAGGCATAACCCGGTACTCAAAAGCCCCCAAGGGGGTGAACATAGTGGTCTTCCACTCATCCCCCTTTCTCACACGTATCAAGTTATATGCCCCCCTAAGGTCCAGCTTGGTAAAAATTTTCCCTTTTCTCACCCGTGTTAGAATGTCATCAATTCTAGGCATAGGGAAAGTCACTGGTTCTGACACTGCATTTAGGGCCCTGAAATCACATACAAGCCTGGGCTTGCCCGTGTTTTTTTTGTCCACAAAGAACACTGGGCTGCCCCCCACCGCTCGTGACTCTCTGATGAAACCTCGCTTGAGGTTCTTGTCAATGAACTCCCTTAACTCCTGCATCTCACTGTCTGACATTGCATACAGCTTGCCCACTGGCAATTGTGCTCCTGGGAGTAAGTTAATTTGACAGTCAAAGGGTCTGTGCGGGGGCAGTTTATCTGCTTCTTTTTCGCTGAATACGTCTGTCAGGGTTTCAGGGACAGAGAGCGAGGGGGAGGGGTCCCAGGGTGACGAGGAAGAGGACGACGATGACCCGAGGTTGTCAGTGAGTCCGTCAAGTGAATCAGAGGATTCCCAAAAGGGAGCCCCCCTGGTCAGGCCAAGGGGCAGTAGAGAGGGAAGCAGTCAGAAGCAGGGGAACGAAGAGGGAATCCCCAGTGGGGGTTGGAGATCGGGACCGGCCTCTCCGTCGGAACGGAGTGAAGGGGGTGGAGTTACCAGTGTGTCAGAAGGAGCAGAACAGGGAGCAGAGAGGGGAAGGAGTTCGGAGCAGAACGTCCTGCCGGAAGGGGAGGAGTGTAGTACCGAGAGTAGCGTAACGGTCGAAAGGAAGGTCAGAGGCAACGTACGCGCGCCAAGTTCAAATGTGGAGGCGCGCGGAAATGAGGAGAGCCCTGAGGAGGAGCCTGGTCCCAAAGCACGAAGGAGGGGGGAGCAGGCGTCAGAAGACTCAGCCTCGGGGGAGTCCCGAAGGGAGGGAGCACAGGGGGGCAGGAAGACCCTGCGGAAAAGGAAGGAGAGGAAAAGGTGGAGCAGTACAAGCCTCTTAAGCTGGTGCAGGGGCGGGACTGACTCAGAGGGGACTTCAAACATCTAAGGGTAACAGATGCTGAGCCACGGAGCTTGGATGTAACGACAACAATGTTCTTCAATAAAACCTTTTGTATATAACTTGGACTGGATTTTGGTCTCTTGTGAGCTGGGACCTCGGGTGGCTCTGACAGTAAGTCCCCTCCCAAAGAACGCAATTTTTTTTTTTGCAAAGCTCACAAACGGTGACAGCCATGAGTGCGGAGGATCAGCTGACAGCACTGCGAACTACAGTTTCCGAACTCACCGCTGCTGTCCTTGCGTCTCAGAAGAAGCATGACGAAATGGAGAAGCGCTGCCAGGACCTGCAAACAAGGTGGGAGCGTGCAAACAGGGAAGGGTTCCCAGGGTCCAGATCAGAGGGCATTGGACTTGGAAGGCGGGGGGGCAGCCTAGTCACCCACTTTGATGGGAACCTGAAGCACTACCCCAGTTTCAGAGCAGACGTTTTGTATGCATTACACTTGCTTCGTCATGACTTTAAAGATGAGGAGGAGAAAGTGGGGTTTATTGTTTCTCACTTGCATGGGCCGGCCAGAGACTGGTTGCGCAATTTGTGGCGTGAAGATGGCCCTGCCCGCCGCGATTCTGATGAATTCATTAAAGCGATGGATGCCTGCTTCCAGTCAACCGTAGATTTGGATCTTGCACGCAGGGAGATATTTGGACTGCGGCAAGGCAAAGCCACTGTGCGTCAGTACCATTCCAGATTTTTTGCTTTACTGACTGCGTTACGCTGGGAGAAAGACTGCACACCTGTGAGGGATTTGTTCTGGGAGGGTCTCAGCGGTCCCATAAAGGACGAACTTGCCAGGGGAGACAGACCTCAGACCCTGGAGCAGGTGATACAGAGGGCTCTGGCGATTGGCATACGTCACGAGGGACGTCCTTGGCACAATGAGGAAGAACGTCAGGTGCGTCCACCAGCGAGGACGTCTTCTTTCATCCCCAGGGAGTTCAGTCAGTCACATCCCTCGCCGCTCGGGAGGCAGGGGGAGGAGCCGATGGAACTTGGTGGTGCTAAGGCTCAAGCAACAGCCAGAGCCCCAGTTTCCGGTGCAGTAAAGGCGAAGCCTCCTAGAGGGACCAGGAAGTGTTACATCTGCGACAGTGCACTGCACATGGCGAAAGAGTGCCCCCAGAGGCTCCAGAAACACACTGCAGCTTTAGCGACGGTAGCTGCAGAAGTGATCCAGGAAGAGGAACCTCAGGGAAACGACAATGCCTGGCTGCAAGCAGAATTGCTGGGGCTCAGCCAGGCGAATCTGTAGAACAGTCCCCAGCGTCTTTGCAACCCACAGACCCTTTACCACCCAAGCCAGCGGTGCAGCTCACTGCAACACTTCAGTTGCCAAATGGGACCACCCTAGAAGTGCCCCTCACGATCGATTCGGGGAGCAATGCCGATTTCGTGGGGATGCAATTCGTCAAGCAGCATCGCATAGCGCTTCTACCCGCCACAACGCCTCTGAACGTAGTCACAGTGGATGGCAGGAAATTGCTAGGAGGGCAAGTTGTGCAACAGACACCTCCCATGGTGATGCGGATAGGAGATCACCGAGAAGTCATTAGCTTCAATGTCACCCAACTGTCTGACACGCCTATAGTATTAGGCATGAGTTGGCTGGAGAAACACAGTCCTGCTGTAGCGTGGTACCAACGCCAGATCACCTTTTGCTCATCGTACTGTGCTCAAAATTGCATCCAGTCCTGCCAGGAGGAGGGGGCTGAGCACCAGCTGCGACTTGGCATGGTGCAGGCAGTACCTAGCAAGTACGAAGGGTTCCTGGAGGTTTTCTGCGAGAAGGAAGCTGACCAGTTGCCGCCCCACAGACCTTATGATTGTGCCATCGACCTGGTGCCGGGGGCGCAGTTGCCGACTGCAAAACTGTATTCCATGTCTGAGGACGAGATGCAAGAGCTCAGGGAGTTCATAGAGCACAATTTGAAGCGTGGATTCATCCGGGAATCGAAAGCAGTGGGGGGCAGTCCTGTGTTTTTTGTAAAGAAGAGAGACACGCCCCAAAAAAGACTCATTGTGGATTACAGGTTCATAAACAGTATGACCAAGCCCAAGGCCTTCCCCATGCCCAAGATAGATGATCTCCTAGCAACCGTGAGGAAGGGGAAGATCTTCACCAAATTGGATCTGCGTGGAGCGTATAACCTCATTCGCATCCGGGAGGGCGATGAGTGGAAAACGGCCATGTTCACGCCTCTGGGCACGTATGAATACAGAGTTATGCCATTTGGTCTCCAAAATGGATCTCACGTATTCCAAGCCTTTATGCATCACGTGCTAGCGGGACTCCTCTACAAGAAATGTGTGTGTTTCCTCGACGACATCCTGATCTTTTCGGAGACGGAAGAGGCCCACGAGAGGGACGTAAAGGAAGTCCTGCAAAGACTGCGGGAGAACAGGCTCTACGCCAAGTTAGAGAAGTGCCAGTTTGATGCGACGGAGGTGGATTTCCTGGGCTACAAGCTGTCCGACAAGGGGCTCGCCATGGACAGCGTCAAGGTCCGCGCGGTGTTGGACTGGAAGAGCCCACGCAATCGGAAGGAAGTCCAGAGATTCGTCGGCTTCGCCAACTTCTACCGCAAATTCATCAGAGGTTTTGCAAAGGAGACAGCAGCGATCACGGACACTCTGAGTTCCAAGAAGAAGAGGTTCGTGTGGACGGAACAGGCGGAGCGCTCTTTTCGGAAGCTTAAAAGCCTTTTCGCCTCCGAGGAGCAACTGCTGCACGTGAATCCAGGCAGGCCCATGCGAGTGGAGACCGACGCGTCAGACAGGGCGGTTGGAGCTGTACTCCTGCAAAAAGATCCACATGGAAACTGGAGACCCGGTGCCTTTTACTCCCGAAAGCTCAGCAAGGCGGAGCAAAACTACACCATATGGGACAGGGAGCTGTTAGCCATTCACGCAGCTTTCAAAGCGTGGCGACACTTCCTCATAGGAGCCAAGCACACAGTACAGGTCCGCACGGATCACAAGAACCTAGAGTATTGGCGCACGGCGAAGCTCCAAAGCCAGAGACACATGCGCTGGGCGGAATTCTTCGCGGATTTCGACTTCCGGATAGAGTACATCCCAGGAGATTCCAACGTTATAGCCGATGCGCTATCCAGGAAACCGCAATATCTCGATGAAGCGGCGCCAGTAGCAGCCAAGCACATTTTCGCACCGCAGGCGTGGTCGTGCGCTGCCATTGCAGTAGATCTGGACGCGGTGCGACGCGCGTTGCAAGTGGATTAGTTCGCACAGTCCAAAATGGAGGAGTTGCGCAGAGGTGTGCAGAGTGGGGAAGAGTTCCAACTGCGCGACGGACTGCTAACTCGCAAAGGTGCCCTCTACGTGCCAAGCGACGAGCTTCGCGCAAAGGTTCTGCAGCAGTTGCACGACGCCCCCAGTGCTGGCCACTTCGGTAAGGAGAAGACAATAGAACTGGTGGCAAGGGACTTTTGGTGGCCCCGGATGCGCGGAGAGGTAGCGGATTACGTCGCCAGGTGTGACACTTGTCAGAGGTTCAAGCCAGTACACCAGAAGCCAGCGGGGCTGTTGGAACCGCTGGAAACGCCACAGCAACCATGGGAGAGGGTAGCCCTGGACTTCGTTACTGACCTGCCCAGCTCCAGAGGGAAGACAGCGGTACTGGTGGTTGTGGACCTGTTCACCAAGATGGCGCACTTCATTCCGTGCGCAAAGGTGGCGACGGCGGAGCAGACTGCCAAACTCTTCATTGATCACGTGTTCAAGGTGCATGGGCTGCTGCAGTCCATCCTGTCCGACAGGGGGCGCCAGTTTGTTTCCAATTTTTGGCAGAAGCTTTTAGGTATCCTGAACGTCAAGATCAACCTTACGTCGGCGAGACACCCACAGACCAACGGCCAAGCTGAGAGGGTCAACGCGATCATGCAGCAGTACCTGAGATGTTACGCCAATCAGCGACCCGCAGCTTGGGTGGACTACCTGCCGATGGCAGAGTTTGCCTATAACAACACGAAGCACGCGTCCACGGGGGTGACGCCGTTCTTCGCGAACAACGGTCGGCATCCCAGAACCTTCCCGGGGTTCGGGGCACCGAGAGAGGGGGTGCCGCAAGAAGCCGACCAGTTTGCAGCGGAGCTGCAGGAGGTGCACGAAGAGTTGCGGAGACATTTGGAGCTGGCCAAGCAAGCATATAAGGTGCAGGCTGACAAAAACAGGAGAGCGGGGGAGGAGATCCAGGTGGGGGACTGGGTGTGGTTAGCCGCCCAAGCCATGCCAGCCAAGTCGTTGGCCAAGAAGAAGCTAGGGCACAGGCAGTTAGGGCCGTACCAAGTGGAGGCTAAGATCAACCCTGTAGCCTTTCGACTAGCCCTCCCCGAAGGTTCCAGAGTGCATCCGGTATTTCATAGGTCGGTGCTCACCCCCTACAAGGCACCGCACAGGTTTCAGGAGCCTGAAACAGTCCCGCAACTACACACTAAGTCACAGGAGAGGGAGAGGGCGCCTAGGGCCGAACCACTCAACGAGGTCACAGAAATCCTGGACTCGAGATGGGGGGAAGAGGGGGTAGAATACTTTCTAGCCACAGAGGGCACTCCAGCCAGTGCCAACGGTTGGGTGCCGGGCTACGCTTTAGACGAACCTCTTCTAAAAGACGAGTTCCATGCCCTTTTCCCGCATAGACCCATGCCAGCCGAGTACTTTGATGACTGGCTCTTTACGCCCACACTCTCAGGCAGTACTTTCCGGGGTTTTTCTTCAGCCGAGGAGAGAACGCCAGAATCTAGCCCGCCCAGGGGATCGTGCTCAGGGGTGGACACAGAAACCTCCTATTGGTGGGACGAGCAACCAGAGGAGGACTGGCGCAGGAAATGGCTGACGGGACCTTGGCCGGCAGCACCAGACGAGGTACCAATGGAAGAGGGAGAAGAGAACACCTTGGGTCAAGAACCCGAATTCGAACACTCATACACCGAACTGCAAGCAGAGGATATGGAGGTACACAACCTGTATCCTGCATCCACCTCCGAAGAGCTGCAGCTCCTACAACCTGCACCCGATGGGCGGGAGGGGGGAAGGGGGGCTTCGAGGGGGGGATGGATGTCAGGGTTTCAGGGACAGAGAGCGAGGGGGAGGGGTCCCAGGGTGACGAGGAAGAGGACGACGATGACCCGAGGTTGTCAGTGAGTCCGTCAAGTGAATCAGAGGATTCCCAAAAGGGAGCCCCCCTGGTCAGGCCAAGGGGCAGTAGAGAGGGAAGCAGTCAGAAGCAGGGGAACGAAGAGGGAATCCCCAGTGGGGGTTGGAGATCGGGACCGGCCTCTCCGTAGGAACGGAGTGAAGGGGGTGGAGTTACCAGTGTGTCAGAAGGAGCAGAACAGGGAGCAGAGAGGGGAAGGAGTTCGGAGCAGAACGTCCTGCCGGAAGGGGAGGAGTGTAGTACCGAGAGTAGCGTAACGGTCGAAAGGAAGGTCAGAGGCAACGTACGCGCGCCAAGTTCAAATGTGGAGGCGCGCGGAAATGAGGAGAGCCCTGAGGAGGAGCCTGGTCCCAAAGCACGAAGGAGGGGGGAGCAGGCGTCAGAAGACTCAGCCTCGGGGGAGTCCCGAAGGGAGGGAGCACAGGGGGGCAGGAAGACCCTGCGGAAAAGGAAGGAGAGGAAAAGGTGGAGCAGTACAAGCCTCTTAAGCTGGTGCAGGGGCGGGACTGACTCAGAGGGGACTTCAAACATCTAAGGGTAACAGATGCTGAGCCACGGAGCTTGGATGTAACGACAACAATGTTCTTCAATAAAACCTTTTGTATATAACTTGGACTGGATTTTGGTCTCTTGTGAGCTGGGACCTCGGGTGGCTCTGACAACGTCAATCAAGTCAGCGTATTGTGGTGGCACCCTCCCCTTGTCCATCACTTCCATCCCTGCTAGAGTGGCCCTGGCCCCTGCCTGAGCCTCTCCCTCCTTGCAGTGTTCTAGGCAATGTGCTGATCCAAAGGAAACCACTCTCTGATGCCAGCCTACTAGCGGATCGTGTAGCGCCAGCCAGCTCATACCCAAGATAATAGGAGCTCCCCCCAAGGTGGCTACGTTAAACGCTGTCAGGGGTTCTGTGTGTCTTGCCACCCTCATTATCATTGGTACAGTCTGTTGGCTCACTTCTCCTCCCAACAGCTCCCTCCCATCAATCGTGGTAACCTGCAAAGGCTTACTTAATGGGATAGTCTGTATCTGGTGTTCAGCTGCAAACTCCTTACTCATGAAATTACATGAGCTACCTGAATACAATAGCACTTTTATCTTCAGTGGGTGTCCGTTTGCCAGTTCCAGCAACACCTCTATCACAAGCGCTGGTCTTGGAGGTTCCGGCGTGGGCACATTCACTACTCCCTGGCCTGGCTGCTGTGCCCTGATGTTGGCAACCAGACGTTGGCTTTTACTTGCTCCGTGATTTCTTCTTCCTCCTTCCCCCCAACAGTTCCCGCCATCCCTTGCCATTCCTTCCTTTGCGGACAGACTCTGGCAAAGTGACCTGGCTGTTGGCAGAGATAGCATCTCTTGCCGCTCTTTCCCTCCTTCTTCTGCCCTTCACTGGTGTTTGAAACTGCGTGCGCGCGCGCTGTTCCAAGTTCCATCGCCTCTGCTGGCGGGAAAGGCTGCTCCGGAATCTCTGGAATGCGGAAGTCCTTCCAACGTTCCCCCTTTCCTTCCCGCTTTTCCATAGCTCTAGCCTCCTGGCGTGCTCCTATGGACAGCGCTGATTTAGTCAGCTGATCCATAGACTCCGCCCTAGGCGCCCGGGAAAGTTCATCTTTCACTGCCGGAGAGAGACCTTCTTCAAACAGCATTTGAATAGGTTCACTAGCAAGGTCCCACCCTAGTCTATGAATCAGCATGGTGAACTCAGTCCAGTACTCACGTACAGATCGGCTCCCCTGTTTACACGCCATTAACTGTCTGCGCACCACCCCCTGCTCGATCTCGCTGGAAAACATCAAGTCCATAGCGCAAAAAAACTTCATTGTGTCCTTTAAGATTTCATTATTGGCTGCCATCAGGGGCCGAACCCAGTCCTTCGCCCCTCCCTCTAGATGGCCAATCACGTACGCCACTCTAGAGTTCTCATCGGGGAAGTCATCAAACAGTAGATTGAGAGCATATTGCATCTCTGTCCTAAAGGCTTGATAGTTCCTGGGATCCCCCCCAAATTTCTGCACCAATCCAGGCACCCGTCTGGCAAGTGGGGTGGTTTTCCCTTTATCCGCATCTTGAGCCCTCCTCTCCTCGAGCCTCGCCGTTTGCAGCGCCAGCTGGACCTCCAACGCCCTGTACCTTTCTTCCAGGCTTGGACCTGCTCCAGCTCCAGCTCCTGCTCCTCCGGTTCCGGCTGGTTCGCTCATGATGCCCTCTGCTTGCACAAGCTGCTTTCAAAGACTGTCAGATTGCTGTGATGGGATAGTGAGCTGCTTGTGCGTAAAAGCTTGATCCCTCTGGGGTTTGGCTGGTCATCCAAACCGAGGCACTAACGGAGCCCCCAAAGCATGACTCCGTCAGTCGCTGGTAGAATCTGACAGTGGGCGTCTACGGAATTTACGCCAACATAAAAGCTGTTTGACGGACATGCGCCTTCGTGACTCTCTGCGTGACAGTTTCCGGCGAAGGGTGGGAGTTCCTAACGGGGGTCTTGTTACCTCTTCGCTATTCTCACTAGAAGTATCCCAGAGCCTCCCCTCCGCTGTGACTCCTGCACTCCCCCTGCTGGTTCCTTCCTCTGCTGCAGATTCTCTCCTATTCTCCTGGAGCCTGTCCACCACCTGTCCCTCCGATGGCAGTTCCCTGACAGTGCTCCTTCAACTCATCGTAACTTTTTAATTTTAACTTGCCTTCTTGTTCTATTAATAGTTCTCTATGTTGGCCATATTTGTTTCTTAATTGTCAATTTAAGTGAAGATGCTTCAATAGGGGAAAGCCACCATAGAGTTTTTTGTTCTAATAAATCTTTATATTCCCCCCATACTTTTATTAAATATTTTCTTATTATGTTGTTATGGAATCCTTTGTGCACTTTCTCTTTCCCATACCACAAGTATGTATGCCAGCCAAATCTGTTATCATGTCCTTCCAACTCTATTGCCTCCTCCTTTTCTAATTTAATCCAGTCTCAAATCTAAGACAGACATGCTGCTTCATAATATAATCTAAGGTCTGGGAGGGAAAAGCCCCCTCTTTCTTTTATGTCTGTAAGTATTTTATGTTTTATCCATGGCCTTTTCCCACTTCAGATAAATTTTGCTATATCTTTTTGCCATTTTTTGAAGCAGACATTGTTACTTATTATCGTATCCCTCCCCTCCCAGTAACAAAGGCCCTGCTAAGTAAATCAGCCACTGATAGCCAAGATTTTGACTGGGAAAGGACTTTCGTCGTTCTGCTTTGGAATATGTGATGTGAGTGTCTGGTCTTTTTTTATACTTGCTGCTTCATGATTTGGCAAGCCTCAAGGAGAAAGAATCAATTAATTAAACAGAATGCAAGTGGAACTTTAGAAAAAAACAACTTGAGAACTTGATGTTTAATGGCGTGGTCCTTTGCGGAGGGCTCTAATTAGAACAGGCAAGGTATCAACTTGTTTGAAGATATGAAGGGACTTTGTTCAAAGACATGATTACATTAAAAAAACAAAAAACCTCTCTCAAAGGGGGCTGAAGACAACCAACAGATTACAACTGGGGAATATTTCACACAGGAAACCACATCTGTTTGCATGGATTTTTGTCATATATGGATTTATAAAAGTGAAGGTGAATCTTTGATCTTTGTAAGCTTCCCTTAGGGCTCAGGGGGAGCAAGCTTAGATTGTAGAGGAACCAAACAAGTATTAACTGTGAAATCTATCGCACAGTGTGGTCTCTTACAGAAGATTATTTGGTTTGGGAAAATATCAGTTCATTGAAAGACATGTGTCAGGGGTTCAGAAGGAGAGACACAGGAGGGGGAGCAAATGGAGAGTGAGGAGGAGGAGTACGAGGGGGGCGCAGGCAGTGACAGTGGCCAGAGTTATTCCACAAGCCTCTCTAGCGAATCGGAGGACTCACAGAAGGGAGCGCCGGTGGCCAGAGCAAGGGAGATTCCAAGGGAGAAACCTCAAGAGGGAGGGGCCAGCGGGGAGTCCCTGAACAGCAGCTGGAGATCAGGGCCAGCGTCTCCACCAGAGCGCAGTGGGGAGGGGGAGTCCCAGGAGTCGGGACCAGTGTCCTCACCACCAGAGGGAGGAGAGGAGTCAGGTTTGGCAACACCCACATCAGGAAGCGGGGAAACGGTCAGAAGGAAAGTCACCGGCTGGGCGCGCGCGCCAAGTTCAAATGTACAGGAGCGCGGCACAGCGGGGAGCCCGGGAAGGGAGCCAGGTCCTAAAGCCCGCCGGAGGGAGGGGCAAGACTCAGGAGGCTCCGCGTCAGAGGAGTCCAGGAAGGAGGGAACCCCAGAGGGCAGAAGGACCCAACGCAGGAAAGAGCAGCGCAAGAGGTGGAGCCGGGCTAGAATCTTAAACTGGTGTGGGTGGAGCAGTGAGTCAGAGGGGACTTAGCCGGTCTAGTGTTAAGACGTGGGCCTGCGCGCCCAGAGCTTGGAAATGGAAACTAAACTTCAATAAAGACTTTTGTATATAATATCCACTGGGCGTTGGTCCTCTGTGAGCTGGGACCTAGCGGCAGTCCTGACAGTAAGTCCCCTCTCCATTTTCACCAATTTTGCAACCTCGTGGAGTGCGGGAAAGCAGCGAGGGGTGAAGATTGGTGCTTCGCGAGCTCACGAAAAACAGGGAAATGACTACCGAAGAGAGGATAGCGAGTTTGCAAAACGCAGTGACGCAGTTGACTGCAGAAATTGCGGCTTCCAGAAAGAAAGAACAGGAAGCAGCTGCTGCCTGCCAGGATCTGCGAACCAGGTTAGAAGTGCTAAGTACACAGAGGCTACCGGCCACCAGACCAGAAGGGATTGGGCTGGGAAACAGAGGAGGGAGCCTGGTATCTCACTTCAATGGGGACCTGCAGGAGTATCCTAACTTCAGAGCAGATGTGATTTATGCATTGCAGCTGCTTGACAAAGACTTTAAAAATGAGGAAGAGAGAGTGGGATTTATTATTTCGCATTTACGGGGGGAGGCAAAATCGTGGCTGCGCAATCTATGGAGAGACAAGGATCCAGCCCTCCAAAATGCGGCTGCCTTCATTAAAGTGATGGATGCGTGTTTTTTATCTGAGATTGATGTGGATATCGCTAGGAGGGAGATTCACGGACTAAGACAAGGTAAAGCCACTGTGAGGCAATATCATTCACGTTTTTTCGGATTGGTGAATGTACTAGCCTGGGAGAAAGAATCGCCTGCCGTCAGAGACCTGTTCTGGGAGGGGTTGAGCGGAGCTGTGAAAGACGAGATCGCAAGGGGGGGAAGACCCCAAACCACCAAGGAAGTGGTGGAACGGGCACTCTCCATTGGGGTTCGGTTGGAAGGACGCCCTTGGGGCAGGGAGGAAGGGCATTTGGGACGCACGCCAGCGAAAGGACTGCCTCCCTTCCCCAAGGAGGCGGCGCGCGCTCGATCCATGCCTCCGCTGGGAGGGGGAGAGGAGCCGATGGAGATAGGTGGTGCTAAGGCTCACTCCACAGTCGGAGCCCTAACTCCGGGAGCAGTCAAGATGAAGCCTCCTAGAGGAACCAGGAAGTGCTACATCTGCGACAGTGCTCAGCATATGGCAAAAGAGTGTCCCCAGCGGTTTCACAAGCATACTGCAGCCGCAGCGACAGTAACAGACGCAATTCAGCAGAGGGAGTCGCAGCAGGAAAACTCCACTGTCTGGCTGGAGATGGCGTCTCTGGGGACCAGCCAGACAAGTCAGTGAAGCAATCCCCAGGGATCTTACAGCCCACCGACCCCCTCCCACCCAAACCAGTAGTGCAGCTCACCGCATCCCTTCAGCTCCCCAATGGGCTACTTGTGGAAATTCCCATCACCATCGTCTCGGGGAGCAATGCAGATTTTGTAGACATGCAGTTCCTCCAGCAACATGGCATAGCCCTTCTGCCAGCGGCGGTACCTCTGAAAGTCGTCACAGTGGACGGCAGGGAGCTACTGGGAGGGCAAGTGCTACAGCAGACGCCGCCAATGGTGATGCGCATTGGAAACCACCGTGAGGTCATCAGCTTCAACGTCACCCGCCTGTCAGACACGCCCATAGTGTTGGGAATGAGTTGGCTGGATAGGCACAGCCCGGCATTAGCTTGGTACCAGCGGCAACTGACCTTCGGCTCCTCTTACTGCGCAGAACACTGCATCCTGGCGGACTTGGAAGATGAGGGGCACGAGGATGGACCACAGCTGAACTTGGGCATGTTGCAAGCGGTGCCTAACAAATACAAGGAGTTTTTGGAGGTCTTCTGCGAGAAAGAGGCGGATAAGCTGCCACCCCACAGACCCTACGACTGCAAGATCGACCTCCTGCCCGGGGTGACGCTCCCGACGGGGAAACTGTACTCCATGTCTGAGGATGAATTGCAAGAGCTCAGGGAGTTCATAGATCACAACCTGAAGCGGGGATTCATCCGGGAGTCCAAGGCGGCAGGAGGCAGTCCCGTGTTCTTTGTAAAGAAGCGGGACACGCCCCAAAAGAGGCTGGTCGTTGATTTCCGCTTCTTGAACCTCAAGACCAAGCCCTCAGCCTTCCCTATGCCCAAGATCGATGACCTGCTGGCGACGGTGAGGAAGGGTCGCATCTTTACCAAGTTGGATCTACGCGGAGCGTACAATCTCATTCGCGTACGGGAAGGCGACGAGTGGAAAACAACCATGTTTACGCCGCTGGGCACTTATGAATACAGAGTTATGCCTTTTGGATTAAAAAATGGTTCCCACTGCTTTCAAGCCTTCATGCATCATGTCTTGGCGGGTCTCCTCTACAAGAAGTGCGTCTGCTTCCTGGATGACATCCTAATCTTCTCGGAATCGCCGGAGGCTCACGAGAGAGATGTTAGGGAAGTTCTGCAGAGGCTGCGGGAGCACAGGCTGTACGCCAAGCTGGAGAAGTGCCAGTTCGACAAGACGGAGGTGGATTTCTTGGGCTACAAACTGTCCGACAAGGGACTGGCTATGGACGGTGCCAAGGTACGTGCAGTACTGGATTGGAAGAGCCCACGCAATAGGAAGGAAGTACAGAGGTTTGTCGGTTTTGCCAACTTTTATCGCAAGTTCATCAAGGGTTTCGCCATGCAGACAGCGGCCATCACCGACACCCTCAGTTCCAAGAAGAAGAGGTTCATCTGGACGGAGCAGGCAGAGCAGTCCTTTCAGAAGCTCAAGCAGCTCTTCGCTTCCGAAGAGAACCTACTGCACGTAAATCCCAGCAGGCCCATGAGAGTGGAGACGGACGCCTCAGACAGGGCCGTGGGAGCCGTTCTGTTGCAGCAAGACCACCAGGGGGACTGGAGGCCGTGCGCTTTCTACTCCAGAAAACTCAGCAAAGCGGAGCAGAACTACACCATTTGGGACAGGGAGTTGCTGGCCATACATGCAGCCTTCAAGGCGTGGCGGCACTTCCTCGTCGGAGCCAAGCACACGGTGCAGGTCCGCACAGACCATAAGAACTTGGAGTACTGGCGCTCGGCGAGGTTCCTGAACCAGCGACACATCCGCTGGGCGGAGTTCTTTGCAGATTTCGACTTCAGAATTGAGTACATCCCAGGAAACAGCAACGTCTTGGCCGTGGGCCTGCGCGCCCAGAGCTTGGAAATGGAAACTAAACTTCAATAAAGACTTTTGTATATAATATCCACTGGGCGTTGGTCCTCTGTGAGCTGGGACCTAGCGGCAGTCCTGACAACATGAAAGACCACTGTGTCTTCATTTTAACTAAACAAAAGAAAGGTGGAAGACAGCCCAGAGTCCTGGAAGAGAAGACGGTAGAATGAGAAGGGACTGCACCAAAATCAGTGGATGGACAACAACAGGAAGAACAAAATTTTCCTCTTGCATGTTAATTTACATATAGATCCATTAAATACTATGAAAGTCGCATACCAGTGGCTGTCAAGATAAGATAAAGGATTAAGATTGGTATGATATTGGGAATACATAAGAGAGAAAAAAGCAGGAACAAGAAACAAAAAAATTCTCCTGACAACCCAGAACATGGGAAGTCTCTTTAAATTATATCATTCGGAATGTTTAACTGCTTTTTTGTACAGTGGTACCTTGGTTTAAGACCAGACTAGTTTACGGACATTTTGGATTACGACCAACTCAAACCCAGAAGTGCGTGCCTCGGTTTGCAACCTTTTTTGGATATTATGAACCGAGTGAAACGGGACAAACCCAGAAACCTGAAAAGAGGCAAACATTACTTTGATACCCAGACAAGATAAGGACATAGCAAAACCTAAAAATGTCCAACCAATTTCATTATTAAACTGCGACTATCAACTGCTTGCAGCAATATAAGCAAACAGACCTTAAGAAGTTATGAATGATTGAATGCATCCCCGGCTGGCAGTTAAAAGATAATGTTAGAAATCAATATATCCAGCTTGCTCAGCAGAAAAGAACAGAACCTTCTGGAAGGAAGCAGTATTTTCTGGTTTCTGCCCTCAAGACTTTAGCGGTGACATTTTGTCCCACTGCCAGAAAAGCATCTCTAGCTCCCTCGTTTCTGTGGCAACGCTTTTTGGGATGTGGTTCTTTGCAGGCTCATTTGTATTTCAATAAAGGCCTATCTTTCCACTTGGAGACTTCCTCCTTTTTGGGGGGGTTTCTGTGGGTAACCTCCAGTCTAGGAACCTCTTTTTGAATTTCTCCTACATATATGAGACTGAAACACTATAAATATTGGTAGAAACAACTCTACTGTGAAGTTCAATTTACAGATGGGGGGGGGGGATATTCCAAAGCAGAGCCCATCTTTTTCACAGGATCCAACTGTTACAGAAATTATGGGGAGGGGGGCACATCTTTAAAGTTGTTAATTGTTACAAATATTATGCATAAAGGTATACTTTTGACTTAACAGCTCAGGGATGTTACCTAGCTTAAAAATCATATAAAATCAACTCCTTTGCCATTTTCCTTCATTCCACTGCCAATTTGCTTCATTGGCCAAAGACTTGGAAACCACTCGGTCCCCGCCATAATCCCTCAAGCGGGAGGTCACATATGCAAAGGAAGGTACTCATAGGTGTCAATCACTGGGCAAAAGCACTCCTCCGGACTTGCCCAGGTGGCAGACTATGCAGACCCAAGTTCTATTGTCCCTTTGTAGTAGGTGCTTAGAATGTACTTTCCAACACATATCTTGTATCCGCCTGTTGCCCCAACACATTTCTCCTATGTTGATCATGTATAACCCTCCCCTTTTCTGATGTAGGAATGATGTAGCGATGATGCTTAATGAACTGTATGCTGGGATAAGATGGAAACTTTTAAAAGTCCTTGTCACCCCATCCTCGGGATTCAAAATTCCTCTTTGAACCTGTTGCGCAATAAACTTTGGTCTACAGCTATTTGCTCCAGTTGGTGGCTGGACTCCTTCCTTTATTCTGGCTCTGCCCAACCAGCTGGGGGACTGAGCAGCCTGGCACATAGATTTTTCCGTAACACTTCTTAAACTTGGGAATGTCTGCATGTGACCCCATCTCTAGAGCTCCCATAAACACCACAGAGAAGGTGGCTGGAGCCTGAAAGGCGAAAGCATTGGCCTCGAAAGCAGGACTTGGGGATGCTTCCCCCATGGAGACCTGGGACCCCTTCTCCTTCGGAAGGGACCTCCGAGGAGGAAGCTATTAGTCGTGGCGTAGCTAATTGGTTTACGACCCCAATTAGCCCCAGCTTACAGCGATCTCCAGTCCGGCACGTTTCCCTCTAGCTGCGCCGATCCTTCGTTCCACCACGAAATGCAGAGTAAACACAGCGGAGCTATTGCTTCTCGGTGTAGAAGATTCAAACACACCCAGGCATTAGTGTGTTTATTTAACAGTGTTTATTCAAGCAGTAAAACAATAAAACAGCACTTCTCAGATTCTCCCTGGGCTGCTAGCGTTCATGGCTACCGTCTCCTTCGGAAACAGAGACAGAACAGGCAGTGAGGAACAACTCCTCCCTCCTTCTGAGTCACGCGTCAGGAATGGACAGACGTCATCCAGAACTCCTTAACCCTATGAGTTCTGAAACCACTAACAGAAGCCAGGGCGGATATAAAGTTCCTTTCCCCACTTGTTAGGAGCCTGAGCTCCATTTGGGGTCCCTCCTTCTGCACCCCAAGGTTCCTCCAAGGCCTTGGGGAAGGAAACTGAGGCAGGCTCTGCTTGCTCCCCAGGGCC
Source organism: Podarcis gaigeae (assembly GCF_964106915.1). Lineage (NCBI taxonomy): Eukaryota > Metazoa > Chordata > Lepidosauria > Squamata > Lacertidae > Podarcis > Podarcis gaigeae. The sequence continues at coordinate 127,251,784 of NC_139679.1, read as the reverse complement.
CTGGGCAATTTCCCTAGAGTCCCCCCACTGCCTCCTGAGACCCACAGGGATCAGGAGTGGGAGCGACTTCTCCTGTTCAAGTACTGCCTGAGGGGGAAGAACAGAGGTCTTGGCCCATTTGGGGGAGCAAGCGAGGGCCATCCAGAAAGGGCTCCTGGGACCCCGAGTTCGAGAGGCAAGAAGGGGATTCTCCAGCCTGACCTTTCCCCTATTCCTGCAGGTGGAGCCCTTCTCCTAGCACTGACTCTTGGGGTGACCAAGGTGTCTTTGGCTGGGGAGGATAAACTAAGCATCCCAGAATCCTTTTCGTGAGGCGGAGGAGAGGATGGGCTCCAAAAGGATGACTCCTTTGGGGGGGGGGGAGGGTTAGGCAGCCAAAATCAATAGATGGGGGGGATTCAAAGAAGGCTTGGAGCCCCTCTCAACCTGGCAGAGAAAAACACCAAGGAGCCCCCCTCTCCCCCCCGCCTGCTGCTCTCCTCTCTCTTCCCGGCTCAATCCACCCACTTCCGGGTTCTCTCTTGCCCTCACCCAATCGCCATGCACAGAGCACCCTGCTCCCCTCCAATTGCTGACCGTTCTGGAAGTGAAGCTGCAGAGGAGGCCCAGGAGGCGGTCCAAGGAGCTCCCCCTTCCACAACAACCCTGCCAGGTTGGCCGCTTGCATGTTGCCCTTTCCAGCAGGCAAAGCTGCAGGGGCCACTCACTTCCTGGCTGTCCAAAAATGGAGGAGGCTTTTGACCCTTGATGAACCTGAGAGGAGCCTTGAGGGGGCAGATAGGGGCTCTTGCCCATTCCCAGACTTTTCTTCCAACCATTTATTACTACTGTTTATCAAACCTGGCCACCCTCACCTCTCCTGCAGCCCTGGAAGGAAAAAACAGACACATGGCATGCATTTCTTTTCAACACGGGTTTATTCTCCAGGTTGGCTCTGCCCCACGGGGCTTACAGTCTACAGCAGAATCTACACAGAATGGGGAGGGGGGCGAGTTCTGGGGGAGGGAAGAGGGGGCAGGTCCTTGTTCGTATCGAGAGAGAGGGCCGAGGGGAACGAAAGCTGCTCTGCATGGCCGTCTCTGCAGGGATGTTGCGGGGAAACAGGCTCCTTTTGCACCCAGGTCTCTAGAGGGGATAAACTTGGGTCTGGACTGTACCACTTCAGGTCCCCCGGAGGGGGAGGTAAAGGGACACCTGATGACCCACATTCTGTAAGTGGAGGATCCCTGATTTATTTATTTTTTGGGGGGAGAGGATATGCCAATCTTGCTCAAGTCAGTCTCCCCTACTCCAAAAAGGTTCTCTCCCACAATCCCAAAGACAACACAGGCCCCCGTCAAGAGTCTCCCAGAGCATGTGCAGAGTCTGCGGCCCAGGACCTTAGGGGTGCTTTTGATGCAATTCCTGCCTTGCGGGGGATTGGACTAGATGACCCTCAGGGACCCCTCCTAATTCTACACTTCTATCATTTCACAGCACACAAGTGAGGAGGGGCAGGGACTGCCAGAAAGGGGAACTTTTGCTATGCACAGATCTGGCCCCCTCCTTAAAATCAGAGCTGTGAATCTGCAGGATGCGAAGCCAAGCAGACCCCTGACCCCAAAAAGGAAGGGGAAGGGGGCTTCAAACAAGGGACCGGTGGGGCAAGACTGGGCAGCGAAAGAGGGGGGACCCAGGAGTCCGGGGGCCTACGATCCACTTCACCCTTTCAACGGGATCTGGAGACAGGCAACAAACCAAGCCGGGAGCTGGGTTGCCCAAAGTCCGTTACTGCAGAAAGAAGAGAAATCCGTGAGATACTGACCCGATTTGGAGAGGAAACATTAGCTGGCTGGGGGTTGCAATTGCAGGAATTGCTCCACAAGAACCCTGCGAAGTAGGCAGACTGGATCCTGCCCCCCGGCCCCCCCTGCGAGCTTCATCATGGCCAGGGACTGGGGATTTAAACCCACATCTCTCTGCCAGGGCCTAGTCTGGCCCTCTCACCACTGCACCGCACTGCCTCTCAGCGAGTGGCAGAGAGATATATTTTTTTAAAGAATAGAAAAATGAGGAATCGAGAGAACTTGGCAGTCTTGGGAGCATCTTGGACACTGACCTCGGATTTGGGCTTCTCCGATTTGGGTTTTTCTTCAGAAGCTGAAAGGGAGGAAAATGAAGCAGGGAAAGGTGAATGACCAGAAAACCCAACAAAATGGACAGGAATACTTGAAAGCATGCAGAAAGCTAAAACGGAAATCAAGATTTCTGAGCTGCTGGGCAGGGATGTTTTTAGCAGGCAACCAAAGAGAGTCTGGCCAAGGCGCCTGGTTGGTATCAAGAGGCAGGGAGTTCCAAAGAGCCTTGGAGCCGGGAGGGAACCCCGAGGGTCATCTAGTCCAACCCCCCCGCAAAGCAGGAATCTTGAACCCACAACCCTGAAATCAAGAGAGGCTCTCCCAGCTGAGCTTCTTGTACTGGCAACTGTGGGAAAGGGGAGTCAATTGGCCAGTGCCAGTTCCGCCAGTCAAAGGGGTCAGGTGGTGGGGGAGAGATTTCTCAACTGCTTTTACTGTCAATGTTTGCATGGTCTTAATAGATTCTGAATTGTCTCCCCCAGGAAAATATTTCTATTTTTCATTATAATAATTAGACTTGAGGGAGGCTGGGTTATTTGTTTTGGTTCTCATTTTTATTATGTACGTTGTGTTTTCGTCATGCATTTTTATGCCGCAAACTGCCCGGAGATCCAGAAAAGGAGGGTGCTGTGAACATTTATAGAATCCTAGAATTGTAGAATCCGAAGGGACCAGAGGGTCATCTAGCCCAACCCCTGCAAGGCAGGAATCTCAACTGAGTTATCCCCCAGAAATATTGACCAAATGGTAAATAGGACCATATCGATAACAAAAATAAGAGTACAGAAGGGGAGGGTGGGAACAACCTTACCCCATCGGAAGAAGGACTGCAAGACCCCCAGGAGCACAATGGCGACAAGGAACAAGCCGATGGCATCCTCCAGGGAGGGGCCCAGGGACCCTGGGTGGGGGAGAAGGGGCAGAGGCAGAAGGGGGCCGTCAGTGAGGGAGAAGGGGGGCGACGTCAGACCCCCACCCTGCCTTGGCCACCTATTGCAGGTCCCAAAGCTGCACCTTTGCCCCACCCCCATATCCTCCACCCCATGCCCAACTTGATCAGTGCCAATGCACAGAATCCTAGTTGGGAGGGCACCCCGGCGGTCATCTAGCCCAACCCCCTTCAAGGGAGGAATCCCAGCTAAATCACGCAGGACGGACGACCCCCCCAACCTCCGCCAGTCAGGAATCACACCCACAGCCGGTCTTCTGGGCCTTGCTACCCAGCCCCCAGGGGACCCCCAAGTGCAGACCCCCACCTGCCACATGGAGCACGACCGCCTTCTTGACCCCCGCCTCGCCCAGCCCGGCGTGGCCCACGTGGCAGACGTAGGAGACCCCGTGGTCCTCGGTCGGGACGGGCAGCAGGCGAGCGAAGCTGGTGAAGCTGAAGGTGCCGTCGGGAGCCTGGCGGTGCCCCGAGTCCCCGATGTCCAGGAAGGCGTCCTGGGGGGCGCCGGACCCCCTCCGCTTCCAGCTGACGGAGGCACCCAGAGGGAAGAAGCCGGAGACCTCGCAGGCCAGCTGGGGCCGGGCGCCGGGGGGCACCGAAAGCGTCGTGGGGCGCAGCGTCACCTGGGGGGGCTCTGCAGGGCGAGAGGGGGAGGGGGAGTGAGCAGAGCGCCCCCTGCTGACAACCAGGAGTGCTGCAGGCTCCCAGCTGCTGGGAGGGGAGAGGGGGGCTCTTGGATTCGAATCCTGAGGAAGACAGGGTCCCCGTTGGCTTGATCAAGCGGCCAGAGGCTTCTTAAGGAGCCTCCCAGTCCAGGGGTAGTCTCTCTGGATCGCTTGGTTCTTAGAAGCCTAGAATTGCAGAAGTGGAAAGGACCTGCAAGGGTCATTTAGACCAACCCCTGCCAGGCAGAGATCTCAGGGCAATTTGGCCACTGCGAGGTTTAAGTACTCCCCTATGTTCTTTTGGAGCCTCCAGGCCCAGGAGCAGTCTATCTGGATCCCTAGGTCCTGGCCGGCATTTGGAGAATACAAGATGCTGGCTCCATGGGGGTCCCTTTGGGCAGTGGACCCCCCTTTCCCCTTCCCTCTGCCCTCCCTGCGAGGGAGACACCCCACTGGCCGCTCACTCACCCACCACCTTGAACTCGAGCGCCTGCTGGGCGTGCAGGTGGGGCAGGTAGACGGTGCAGATGTAGGTGCCCTCGTGGCGGACGGCCACGCTCTGCAGGCGCAGGGAGGCGCCGCCGCCCTCAGCATCCAGCAGCAGCTCGGCCCCCTCCTCGGCCACCGACACCCCCCGCGAGGCTCCGTCGAAGGCCAGCACCACCTTCCCGGCCCCCCGGAACTGATGGCGCCACTCCACCGAGAAGGCCGAGGCCGGCGCCGAGAAGCCGCAGTGCAGGACCGCCGGGCGCCCGAGGCGGGACTCCAGGCGCGGCGTCCGCGTGAAGACTGACAGCACCGCTGCGCAAGGAGGGAGGAGGGCGAGGTGAGCGGGAGAGATCCCCAGCGGTCATCTAGACCAACCCCCGGTGCAAGGGAGGAATCCCAGAAGAGAACAACCCAAACCCAGCCTGCAAAAACAACAAACCCAGGGCCGTGTTTAGCAGATGCGGCGCCAGGCCGCAAATGTCCGCACAGCACCCCCAAATTACCACTGATAATGTTGGGGTGGCTGTAGCTGCGCACTGCCAGCCATTGTGGGGGGGCGCAACTCTCCCCCATGCCAATGCAGGAGAGCGATCCCCCGAGAGGCCAGCGCCCTGGCGCGACGCATCACTAAGCCCTATGGGAAAGACGGCTCCGAACAAACCCACAATCTATTCGATTTATTCATTTAATTTAATGGTTCTCAAATTTGGGGGAGACCCCCATAAACTCTCTCCCCTCCAGCCAATGCCCTAAAAAAGGAATGGTTTGGAACAACTGTTTGCACGACCCAGTATGATGAAAGCAAGATTTGAAAGAGCAACAATTAGTTGCCAAATGACTCAAAATCCACTTCAAACTACTCCAAGTAGTTCAACCCAGCAGATGCATTTGATCCAGGGATTTCCGCTTCCCAACTGGCCCACGGTGCCCCCCACGAGGGTGTAACCAATGACTTTGGACACTCCTAATTTAAATAACTGCATCTCTGCCCCACCTTCTCCTCCCAGGGGCTCAAGGCGGGCTCCCTCCCCTTCCTCTGCCATTCCTCCACACTGACCCTGCCAGGTAGGCCTGCCTGAGAAGCACCGACTGGCCCTCGGTCCCTCTCTCCCAGGCTGCCGGCGCAGGGCTCTAGCCGCTAGGCCGCGCTGCTCCCCTTCCGCTCGCCAGGTGGTACCTGCGGTGGTGGTGACGCTGCTGACCCCATCCTGCTGCTTCCAAGGCGGGGCCTCCTCGGTGTGCAGGACGCTGCTGACCCCGAACCCGGCGTCGGGGGCCTGGATGCTGGCGATGAGCCACTTGCCTCTCTCCAGGGCGCGGGGGCAGCCCCCTCCGCCCGCCAGCCCCTCCGCCCAGGCGACGTGGGACTCTTGCGGCGCGTAAGCGTTGATCTCGCAGGAGGATTCTGCCTCGCTGGCATCCGGACTCAGCCAGGGCGGGGGGGTGGCCGAGGCCTGACCGCCCCACAGGGCCCCAGAGGGGTCTGCCGGGGGGACAAAGCGGGGGGAGGTGAACCAGTGTCTGGGGGGGGATGACAAGCCTTGTCTCTCCACTGCTGGACCCCCCCAAACCTACATTGCAGGGGGCTGGAGTGGATGACCTTTGGGGTTCCCAACTCCACCGTTCTGTGTCAGCCAGTTCAGTTCAACTTGCAGAATCACAGAATTGGAAGGGGCCCCCGAGGGTCATCTAGTCCAACCCCCTGCGATGCAGGAATCTCAGCGAGAAGAAGATGCCCTCTAAGGAGGATCTGTTTTGTCTATTTAATGGGATTTAAATGCCAGTTAATAAACTAAAAGAATCAAGCAGTTTTGTACCTCTGAAAAGTGGAAATGTTGAGGTTGGAAAACAATATATCCATAATAAGCATAAATAAATTAAATTAATCCACAACAATAGGACTCCTGAGTTCTTGAGATGATTTCTTTTGTCCATTTACTGTATTTATTTTTAACCAATTGGAACTATAAAATGGTGATTTTCTTGAGTCAAAGTGAGAGTAACCCTGAACAATTTTTTAGCAAAAAAGCACTGTACCTATATACCAGAGAAGCATGTGTGGAACTGTAGTTGTTTACATATATAGTGACATATTGTAATATACCTTCCCCCCTTTTTATTTCTTTGTTCTCTATTTTATTTCCCTTTTTATTATTCAAGTATTCTCAGTTTAAATTGTGTGGTTGAACCCGGAGCCAGGCCTCTTGGCCCTCATCATAACTTTGCTTTATTCCTATCCCTGGGTCTCTCCTCCGAGTCAAAGTCCGCTGGGGGCTCCCCTGGGCCTCGTGGGGCTCTGGCACCCGGCACAGTTATTTCAAATGATTTTAACCCCTAAGAGTTTAAAATGGATAACATGGATAATAGATATAGAAATAAGGAAGCTGCCAAAGGCCAACCATGTTTGGGCCTGTGATGGACAGCAGAGCCAGGCCAGTCAGCGGATTTAGTCCCTCAGAAATTCCCTGGGGGGGGGCTGGAGCCTTGCTCTGATTGGCTCCTAAGACAGTGGGGGGCGGAGCCAGCCCTTTTGGCGGGAAAATGCAAGGCGCCTTTTCTGAGGGGGGAGCTTGGAGGGGAAGGTGGGGAGGAGAGGAAGAGGAGTCAGGCGGGAGTTCAAGGGGAGAAGCTGGGGGGAGGGGAGGGAGACCCCCAAGAAGGAGGGCTGAGGGGACCCCCTGGGTGTGGGGGGCGGACTGGGGGGGGCGGAGGGAGACCCCCAAGAAGGAGGGCTGAGGGGACCCCCTGGGTGGGGGGGGAACTGAGAGAGGGGGGAGCGGAAGGAAAGGGCCCCTCTCTCAGGAACCCCCCAAGTCCAGCATTTGAGCACCATGTCTAGAAAGCGGAACATCGGCCTGAGAAGAGAAGCTGCGCCTGGACTTCTGCCTTTAATGCCCTGACAGCCTCCAAGTTGAGGCAAGAAGTTGACTTCTGCCTGGAAGAACCCGTCTCCGGACCCCACCTTTTCCCCAGTAAATAGAACTTTTCTTCTTGGCTCCGCTTCTGCCCTGGACTCTAAATCCCCAAGTTGAGAGGCTGTGGTCAATGGCAGAAATTCACTGAATTGGCGTAATGTGAGGTGGATCCGCTATATTTAATTGGGGGCCGTGAGTAGGGACATAATGCGTCTTTATGAATTGGAGGCTTGAGGGGGGAATCCGCTACAGGGCCGTTATAAAATGATCATAAAGAGTTGTAGAGTTGGAATGCATTTATACCAAATATAGTGGCTTAAGAATCAACATCTATGTTTTGGGATAATAATATCACCTAGACATTAGATAAGTATATACGGAATTGGAATTCTTAACTCTTTTAATGGTATAGTGTATTATTATAATTATTACACTGGTACCTCGGGTTACATACGCTTCAGGTTACAGACTCTGCTAACCCAGAAATAGTGCTTCAGGTTAAGAACTTTGCTTCAGGATGAGAACAGAAATCGGGCTCTGGCGGCGTGGTGGCAGCAGGAGGCCCCATTAGCTAAAGTGGTGCTTCAGGTTAAGAACGGACCTCCGGAACGAATTACGTACTTAACCCGAGGTATCACTATATTATTACTTAGTGTTGTTCAATCACACTGATGTTTTAAAAAGAAAAAAATGTTTAAAAATAAAAAAGTAAACAACTGTAGGTTGGACCCTGAGGGACATCTAGTCTCACCCCCCTGACATTTGGCCTTCCAGCCTCTGTTTGGAAAACCTCCAAGGAAAGCAACTCTGTCCCTGGAGGTTTAAGAACGGAGATTGGGGAAGGAGTGTTTGCTGACACTGAAGATCCAGAGAATCATTTAAGTTTCCCAGCCTCAGTTGTGGCGCCTGTGAAATGCGTCTCTCAGTGAGGCTGAATTCAGAGCCGGTGCTTCAAGTCCCTCCAGGTGAATGAGAAGCAGGGATGGGACCCAGGGGACAGGTGGGGGTGTCCTATGGGGGGTCTCCATACCCAGGACCTGGAAGGCCAGGCCGGCCTCCACCTCCGGGGGCAACTCGGACTCCAGGGCAGCTTCTTCCAGGCGTCTCCCGGGTGGGGGCAGGAACAAGATGGCGGGGCGCTGCTTGGGGGCGCTGGACATGCCTGAGCCTCCGCCCCCAGCCTCCTCCAGGAACCAGCAGCCCCGCTTGGCCAGCGGAGGCGAGGATCTGCCGAAGGACGCTCCTGCCAGGAGAGGAAGAAGAAGAAGAGGAAGAGGAAGAGGAAGAAGAAGAAGAAGAAGAAGAAGAAGAAGAAGAAGAAGAAGAAGAAGGTGGACCAGATGCCCCTGGGGCCCCCAAGCAGCCCAAGGGGACCCCTCCCCCCTAGCACAGCCTCCAAGCCCAGTCTGGGTAGACTGCCTCTGGGCCTGGAGGCTCCACCGGAAGTGCCCTGCTGGATCCGGACCAGAGCAAGGTAGACTGGCTCTGTCCAGGGAGGCTCCATTGGGACGTGGCGGGGAAGAAAGCAGAGCCCAAGGGGGGCCGGAGGGCAGAAGCAGCGGGGCAGCAAGGGGCCGGATTCGGGACTCTGCCAGGAAACGGAAAGCGAAAGCGGAGGGACTATCCCAGGCCAAACCCTCCCCCCCCCCGCCCCGCTTTGCGACAGGCAGAAATCCCACCGGAGAAGTTTCCCCCGCCAGCCCCTTCCTGCACCCGCTGAGTTTCTGCCTTGCGGCGGGAGGAAATCCGACCACGGGGGCGAGGGACGCCTCTTCCTCCGCCCCCTCCCGGAGGGAACCCAGGCGTCCGGCCCAGAGCTCTCCTCCTCCCGCGCCCTGCGAGGGTGGGACCCAGGCGTCCGGCCTCGACCTACCCAGCAGCAGCAGCAGCAGCAGCGGGAGCCCCTTTGCGCGGAGCGGAGCGGGTTGGGCAACCATGAGGCTCCGCAGGGAGAGCGCAAGGAGAGGCGGCGAGCGGCGATGGCGGAGACTCCGTCCGCGCTTCCCCTTTCGATTTCGGAGCCCCGGAAGGAGGGCGAGGCAGAAGGGAGGGGGAAGCTCAACATCAAAAAAAACGAAGATCATGGCCACTGGTCCCATCACCTCCTGGTAAATAGAAGGGGAAGAAATGGAGGCAGTGAGAGATTTTACTTTCTTGGGCTCCATGATCACTGCAGATGGTGACAGCAGTCACGAAATTAAAAGACGCCTGCTCCTTGGGGAAAAGGCGATGGCAAACCTAGACAGCATCTTAAAAAGCAGAGACATCACCTTGCCAACAAAGGTCCGTATAGACCAACTAAGTTAGTTCTTGGTATGAGCTTTCGTGTGCATGCACACTTCTTCAGATACACTGAAACAGAAGTTTCCAGACCCTTCTATATAGTGAGAAGGTGGGGAGGGGTATTACTCAGAAGGGTGGTGGGAATGGGTGATTGGCAGATAGCTGTGATGAGCCTGTTGACGACTCTTAACGACTTCTGTTTCAGTGTATCTGAAAAAGTGAAACTTCTGTTTCAGTGTATCTGAAGAAGTGTGCATGCACACGAAAGCTCATACCAAGAACTAACTTAGTTGGTCTTTAAGGTGCTACTGGAAGGAATTTTTTTTGTTTTGACTATGGCAGACCAACATGGCTACCTATCTGTAAAAGGTCCGTATAGTTAAAGCTCTGTTTTTCCCAGTAGTGATGTATGGAAGTGAGAGCTTGACCATAAAGAAGGCTGATCACCGAAGAATGGATGCTTTTGAATTATGGTGCTGGAGGAGACTCTTGAGAGTCCCATGGACTGCAAGAAGATCAAACGTATCCATTCTTAAGGAAATCAGCCCTGAGTGCTCACTGGAAGGACAGATCGTGAAGCTGAGGCTCCAATACTTTGGCCACCTCGTGAGAAGAGAAGACTCCCTGGAAAAGACCCTGATGTTGGGAAAGATGGAGGACACAAGGAGAAGAGGACAACAGAGGACGAGATGGTGGGACAGTGTTCTCGAAGAGACCAGCATGAGTTTGACCAAACTGCAGGAGGCAGTGGAAGACAGGAGTGCCTGGCATGCTCTGGTCCATGGGGTCCCAAAGAGTCTGACACGACTAAACGACTAAACAACAACAATTTATACCCCACCCGCACATCTGGGGGCAGGGCACGAGGCTGCTGTCTAGATGGCCTCTGAGCCGAGAATCACAGAGAATTCTGCACATGCTCTGGACCATCCAGATTCTGGGAGGGAGGGAGAGCGGCCTGCTGGCTGCGCTCAGCTTGCAAAGGGTTAAATTGAACAGAGCTGGAGTCCTAGAGAGGACAGGAAGCAGAGACAGCAGGCGACAGGTCCTCCAGAGCAAAATCCCCTCCCTCCGTGCCCAGCCCCTTCTGGCATCTCTTGTCTCCTCCGAGTGCTGCCTCTGTTTCCCTCCTGGGAAGAGTCTGGTGAGTCTCCTCTCTCTTCCCCCTTGGGGTGCCTGGGGGAGAAGAAGAAGAAGAAGAAGAAGAAGAAGAAGAAGAAGAAGAAGAAGAAGAAGAAGAAGGGTTTGGATTTTGATATCCCGCCTTTCACTCCCTTTAAGGAGTCTCAAAGCGGCTAACAACCTCCTTTCCCTTCCTCCCCCACAACAAACACTCTGTGAGGTGAGTGGGGCTGAGAGACTTCAAAGAAGTGTGACTGGCCCAAGGTCACCCAGCAGCTGGGTTATTTAGCAAATAAGTTAAAAGAAATTATGAAAGAAGTAATTCATGAAGATCAAGAGGGCTTCCTTCCTGGTTGACATATGAAAGACAATGTAAGAAATATGGTAGGCATAATAGAATATTTGGAGACCTGGAATGACAAGCAAGCAGCTTTAATATTTATAGATGCATAAAAGGCCTTTGACAATATTTCATGGAACTTTATGAAAAAGAATTTAGAGATGATGGACTTTGGTCAACCTTTCCATATGGGAGTGGGAGCTATTTATAACAACAACAACAATTTATTTATATCCCGCCCTCCCCAGCCAAAGCCAGGCTCAGAGTGGCTAACACCAGTAAAAATAGCACAATTTACATAAAATCACAGTCAATTAATTAAAAAACATTCTAAAATCAGTTCAGAATCAAATTAATAGCAACCATTGGGCTAGAGTTCTATGAAGATTACAGAAGGAGAGAGGGGGTCAGACTGTGCCTTGGCCAAAGGCCTGGCGGAACAGCTCCGTCTTGCAGGCCCTGCAGAAAGATGTCAAGTCCTGCAGGGCCCTGTCTCTGGCTGAGGCCAGCCTAACCTCCCTATGGCCCGGGATCTCCAAGATGTTTTTATTTGAAGACTGTAAGGTCCTCCGTGGGACATACCAGGAGAGACGGTCTCGTAGGTACGAGGGTACTAGGCCGTATAGGGCTATAAAGGTTAAAAGCAGCACCTTTAATCTGACCCTGTACTCCACTGGGAGCCAGTGCAGCTGGAATAGCACTGGGTGAATGTGATCCTGCAGCGAGGACCCCGTAAGGAGTCTCACCATGGCATTCTGCACCCGCTGGAGTTTCTGGGTCAGTCTCAAGGGGAGCCCCACGTAGAGTGAGTTACAATAATCAAGTCTCGAGGTGACCGTTGCGTGGATCACAGTGGCTAGGGCAGGGCGAGAGAGGTAAGGAGCCAACTGCTTAGCTTGGCGGAGATGAACAGAAAGCCAAACTGATTGTTAACAACACTTCAACAAAAACTTGTGATATTACAAAAGGTAGCAGACAGGGTTGTCCTTTAGCACCATTGGTAATTATAACTGTTTTGGAAGTTCTGGTGAAAGTCTTAAGATTAGATCAAGATATTCAAGGCATAAGAGTAGGACATAAAGATGGGCGGGGTATAAATAATAATAATAATTATTATTATTATTATTATTATTATTATTATTATTATTACAAATTAAAAGCCTTTGCAGGCGACTTAGTAATAACAGTGGGAGATCCCCTTTCCAATGTACCTAAAGTGCTGGATAGGTTTTGTGAATTTGGCCAAATAGCCGGTTCCAGACTGGAGGGTGTGAAACACCTAGCAGTCAAGTACAACATTCCTAGAGTAGACATAAATAGGAATGCTTGGACCAGCCAGTAGTAAACTTCCTGTTTCCTCCTGGGCTGGGACAAACTTCCTCTGCATGTGACTAGAGGTGGGCAGGACCTTACCTGCCCAGGTACAAAGGGGCAAGGCAGGTAAGGGATTTCTGGGAAAGGATATATAATTGTCAGGGGTTCAGACGGCAGTCCTGACAATAATGAATTAAATAAAATGTTTAAATATACATTTGTGGAAAAACCATGACTTTTTAGGTATAATAGGTGAACAGATTCCCATAAAGTTTTTTAAAAAAACCAAAACATTTTATGTATGCAACAACAGCAGCAAGAATCTTACTAGCCCAAAAATGGAAGCAAGGAGATGTGCCAACAAAAGAAGAATAGCAGATGAAACTTACGGACTTTCCAGAGACGGCAAAGCTGACGGGGAAGACCCGAAATCAGGAAGATCAAGTATTTGAGAAGGATTGGAGTAAATTTGTGTATTATTTAAAAGATCACTGCAAACAGTTTAAAACATTAGCATGTTTGTGTGAAGACTTGTAATGTGAAATTAATTTTGATAAATTATTTTTAGTATACTTTAACAGTTGGAAAACTAAAAGATGCAGAGAATATATGTTTACAGTATTTGAAGAAACATGGAGGGAGGGAAGTCGAAAGGTTCTGATGAACCTGAGGTGTATTGTTTTGAAATGGTTTTGACATTGTATTCTTATTTGAAAAGCTAATAAAGAAGTATTATACCAAACAAACAAACAAACCTGCAGAGCACTGCCAAAACCTCCCAAAAATGTTATACTCACACGAGAAACCATATCAGTGCCAAAGATTTCAGGCCTTCATCTGCCCAGATACAACAAAACATGTCTCCCCCACATTGGTCTCTGCAACCACAGCAGGCGCTGCAACTCTTCAATGGTTTTTCCTCAATGACACACTCTTCCATTGTGTGTATCTGAAGAAGTGTGCATGCACACGAAAGCTCATACCAAGAACTGACTTAGTTGGTCTTTAAGGTGCTACTGGAAGGATTTTTTTTTTTTACTATGGCAGACCAACACGGCTACCTATCTGTAACTCTTCCATTGTCTCTCAAGACAACGGAGATGGATGCCTCACCTGGACCTGGTCCTCACCAAGAGGGAGGAACTGATCGATGAAGTAGAAGTACTGGGAAACTTGGGAGGAAGTGATCATGTTCTCCTGGGTTTCATGATACAGAGGCAAGGGGAAGCGGAGTGTAATTGTGTGGGAATGTTGAGGGTGGCAGGAGAGGATATACTGATTATCAATATCCTTCCTAACTTAGTCAAAACAAAAAAATTCCTTCCAGTAGCACCTTAAATACCAACTAAGTTAGTTCTTGGTATGAGCTTTCGTGTGCATGCACACTTAAGGTGCTACTGGAAGGAATTTTTTTGTTTTGACTATGGCAGACCAACACGGCTACCTATCTGTAACTTCCTAACATAGCAGAGTGCATTCCTCTTCTGATGCAGCAGAAACCTGGTTGCAAACTCGTGTGAGTTTCTTAAGGCAATAAGCAATTCAATCTGGCTTGTCCAGATTGAAATATGTTCTACTATTCCTGGTAAGATCCCCTTTTAAATCCCTCCTAAAAGAATAAAGACACCATAGTCTTATTCATAAGTGTCAGGGGTTCAGAAGGAGAGACACAGGAGGGGGAGCAAATGGAGAGTGAGGAGGAGGAGTACGAGGGGGGCGCAGGCAGTGACAGTGGCCAGAGTTATTCCACAAGCCTCTCTAGCGAATCGGAGGACTCACAGAAGGGAGCGCCGGTGGCCAGAGCAAGGGAGATTCCAAGGGAGAAACCTCAAGAGGGAGGGGCCAGCGGGGAGTCCCTGAGCAGCAGCTGGAGATCAGGACCAGCGTCTCCACCAGAGCGCAGTGGGGAGGGGGAGTCCCAGGAGTCGGGACCAGTGTCCTCACCACCAGAGGGAGGAGAGGAGTCAGGTTTGGCAACACCCACATCAGGAAGCGGGGAAACGGTCAGAAGGAAAGTCACCGGCTGGGCGCGCGCGCCAAGTTCAAATGTACAGGAGCGCGGCACAGCGGGGAGCCCGGGAAGGGAGCCAGGTCCTAAAGCCCGCTGGAGGGAGGGGCAAGACTCAGGAGGCTCCGCGTCAGAGGAGTCCAGGAAGGAGGGAACCCCAGAGGGCAGAAGGACCCAACGCAGGAAAGAGCAGCGCAAGAGGTGGAGCCGGGCTAGAATCTTAAACTGGTGTGGGTGGAGCAGTGAGTCAGAGGGGACTTAGCCGGTCTAGCGTTAAGACGTGGGCCTGCGCGCCCAGAGCTTGGAAATGGAAACTAAACTTCAATAAAGACTTTTGTATATAATATCCACTGGGCGTTGGTCCTCTGTGAGCTGGGACCTAGCGGCAGTCCTGACAATAAGTAACAAAAAGTAAAAAAAATCCTTCTAGTAGCACCTTAGAGACCAACTGCAATTGGTCTTACAGGATAAATAAAGCAAGGGGTGAGATGGCTAAAAATAGCTTTATCATGTATAATGAGATAAGAATCCAATATCTCAATGTCAGACGTTAACAGTCATCAACAGGTTTACCACACCTATCAGCCAATCACCCATTCCCACCACCCTTCTGAGTAATACCCCTCCCCACCCTCTCACTATATATAAGGGTCTGGTGACTTCTGTTTCAGTGTAGCTGAAGAAGTGTGCATGCACACGAAAGCTCATACCAATAGCAAACTTGGCTGGTCTCTAAGGTGCTACTGGAAGGAATTTTTTTATCTTGTTTCAACTACGGCAGACCGACACAAAAAGTAGTTTTACTTTCGAGCAGGCAGAGCACAGTGTGATCCCTGAAGGCAAGCTTAAAGCTTGAAGTTACAAATGTACAAACAGGCTTACCCCATATGGAAGATGACCTGGGGACTGCTGTGGCAGCTAGCAGTCCAGTCCAGGTGATGCAGGAAGGTCAAAAAGGAGAGACGTAGAAGGTAGCAGCATGACTTGGCCTTTTACCAGGTCTGGAAGGGTCACGCCCACCTACTAGTCCCATGCAAGGAAGGATGCTCCAGGCCAGGAGGAACAGGCTGGACCAAACATTCCCTTGCATGCCCACTCTAGCAAAACAAGGAATATTGTACATGACTGCTCCCAGTAGATTATATCCCACAAATTGGACATTTACCCTGGACTTTAAAAAAACTGAAAGAGTTACTGGGGATGTTCCCATGGTCAGAAATACTCAGAGAGAAGGGAGTCCAAGAAGGATGGGGATTTATTTAAGGTGAAATATTGAAGGCCCAAATGCAGACAATATCAACAAGAAAGAAAAGTGGGAGGCATCTAAGGAAACCGATGTGGCTGCATAAGGAGCTTACAGATGAGCTGAGAGTTAAGAAGAGCATGTATAAGAAATGGAAGGAAGGGGAAATCACAAAGGAGGAGTAGACACGAGTAGCCAGCAGTTGCAGGGTGAAGGTCAGGTTGGCTAAAGCTCAGAATGAGCTTAGGCTTGCAAAAGAGGTTAAAAATTATAGGAAAGGTTTCTTTTACTATGTCCAAAGTAAAAGGAAGAACAAGAAAGTGGTAGGTCCTCAAGGAAGTGGTAGGAGAAGAAGGGGGTATGCTATTGGGTGACAAAGAGAAGGCAGAACTGTTCAACACCTATTGTCTTCATCCAAAAGGAAAGTGATGCCCAACCTGGTGATAATCAAATAAATGATGTAAGGAGGGAACTGCAGCCCAAGTTAGAAAATGAGGTAACAAGAAATGAATTCAGATCTCCAGGGCCTGATGGGCTGCATCCAAGGGTACTAAAGGAGCTTGAGGATGTAATCTCAGAGCCTTTGTCTGTGATCTTTGAGAATTCTTGGAGAACAGGTGAGGTCCCTACAGACTGGAGGCAGAAAAGGATCTAGTAGCACATCTAGGCCACCAGCCCAAGTTGATCTAATGGAAATGAGATTCTCACTAAACAATAGGGAAAACATTCTGATGGTAAGAGACAGTGGAAAGGAACTACCTTGGAAACTGCTTAAAACACCATCTCTGCTTAAAAGCTCTTTCATTGGCAGAGCTTGAGATCCAACAAATATGAGGGAAGTTGAAGTCTCCCACGAGTACTGTATCCCTCCTTTTGAATGTTTGGGAGTCTGTTCTAGGAAGGCATCATCCAAGTCTTCAGTCTCGCTTGGCAATCTATAACGGACACCCACTGTGAAGCCACCGCTGTTTCTCCTACAATTTTTATCCCTATACTCTCAATCTGCTTTCCATGCTCCCGGTCATGGGTTTCTTCACAAGTGTACACCAGTGGTACCTCAAGTTACAGACGCTTCAGATTACAGACGCTTCAGGTTACAGACTCCGCTAACCCAGAAATAGTACCTTGGGTTAAGAACTGTGCTTCAGGATGAGAACAGAAATTGTGTGGCAGCAGCAGCAGCAGCAGCAGCAGCGGGAGGCTGCTGGTACCTCAGGTTAATAACAGTTTCAGGATAAGAATGGAGCTCCAGAACGAATTACCGCATTTTTCGCTCTATAGGACGCACTTTCCCCCCCAAAAAATGAAGGGGAGATGTGTGTGCGTCCTATGGAGTGAATGCAGGCTTTTGCTGAAGCCTGGAGAGTGAGAGGGGTCAGTGTGCACTGACCCCTCTCGCTCTCCAGGCTTCAGGAAGCTATCTGCAAGCCTTTGGAGCGCAGCGGGAGTTCCCGCTGGGCTCCAAAGGCTTGCGGATAGCAGCCCGAAGCCCGGGGAGCGCGGCACTGCACTCCCCGGGCTTTGGGCAGCTATCTGCAGCGCTTGCCACCGCTCCCAGACCTGTTCTGGGGGCTGGGGTCGGGGGAAGCTCGGGCTGCCCCCGCCCCGCAGCTAAAAACAAAGTCGCGCGCAGCCTCTCCCGGCTGGAGAGGTTGTACGTGGCTAAAGAGGAAGCCAAGACAGCCAGCGGGATGGATCCGGCTGGCTGTCTTGGCTTCTTTGCTCTTTGGGGCTGGGGGAGGGAAATAAAAATCTTTTTCTTTATTCCCCCCCCAAAAAAACTAGGTTCGCCCTATGGTCCGGTGCGCCCTATAGAGCGAAAAATACAGTAAGTTCTTAACCCGAGGTACCACTGTACTACCCCCTTCCAGTTTGGTCTGTTCCTTTTGAACAGGCTGTACCCCTCAGCTTCCACGTTCCAGTCATGAGTCTCATTGTTAGGGAATCCTTCTGCCAGAAACAGAGGAGGTTCCAGAAAATTCATTTATATATAGGAGTGGCACTCTAAGCATGCATGGCTCTGGCTGGTGGTGCCAATAAGAAAGAGGAACTATCAGTTTCGTTTTTTGCAGAAGGCAAATGTCTACCCGAGTGCTGCCTGTAAATTCTGCTTTGCTGGGACTGCTGATGGACGCCGTTTCTGGAGAGAGAGAGAGACTTTTAACTCAAAGCGTGCCATTAAAGCTGCTTGCTTTCAGAGTCTCTGAGTGATTCATCTCTAAGAATAACTTCAGTTACTGTTCACTGTTTCCGAGGAAAAACTCTTCTAAACAATTGAAAGCATGTTACTGAGGTGCCTTCACACAAGTATCTACGAGCAGAGAAAGTGTAACGAACCTTTAATATTCATCCCAGCAGGTTTCAGTGATGCCTTCTGAGTCATCTTTGCCACCCTGTAGTGGAAGCTCCAATTTGTCTTGCTGAGCTGAAACCATGAGTTGCTCCCTCCAGCTGCTTCCTTCTTGTACAGTCATACCTAGGTGGAAGTTGCTTCAGGTTGAGGGTTTTCAGGTTGCGCTCCGCGGTGACACGTTACTTCCGGGTTTTGCCGCTCACGCATGTGCAGACGCTCAAAATGACATCACGCACATTCGCAGAAGCGGCGAATCGTGACCCGTGCACACGCAGACGCGGGTTGCGTTTGCTTCAAGATGCGAACGGGGCTCCGGAACAGATCCCGTTTGCATCCAGAGATACCACTGTAGTTTCTTGCCCTTTACCGGGTTTCTGGAGCATTGCCTCAGTTTCCTGTGCATCAATGAGGCTACCATCCCCAGTACCAGGTGTTCTTCTGCTTTTGCAATATCATCTCCTTCCCCCTCAAGATCTAGTTTAAAGCTCTCCTCATCAGGTTTGCGAGACTCCGCAAATGTTCTTGTCACTGGCTTAGTCATATGGAACTCCCTGCCACTGGAGATTCAGCAGACGCCTTCTGGGCTGACTTTTAAAACGCCTCCCAAATACTGTTCAACCAGGCCTACGCAGGCAGCTAAGAATACATGGTCTTGGGAGGTTTTTAATTTCTCTCTTACTTTCACTCATTACAATTTTATGTTTGGGTTTTGTGTTTTTACATTGCTGTAAACCACTTTAGGATAAAGCGGCATATAAATATTTTTATAAACCAATAAATGATTGTCAGACAATGCGACTAGAAGTGTGTTTATTTGCTCCAAGCGAGACCTGCCATGAAGAACACCCCCCGCCCCAGGATGGGCTTGCTCCTTGTGGGCCTCTGGGATACCTGACCCCCCCCCCCCGCCTGTGGTTCTGCTGCTGATGGGACTGGATGTTCTACCAGGCAGTGAGAGAAGCAACACGCGATGCAGAAAGGTATCTAGCTGAAACACAGAAAACCAGTTTTAGCACCAGAACTGAGTGCACCCTCATCTTATTTTATTTTAAATAAATCTTCATGCCCTGGGCAGCTTCCGCCTCCTGCAGACTTCCAAACAAACCTTTCTCCTTTTTTGACATCTATGCTGCTCCTGCTCAGAACGGGGAGGTTGAAGAAACAGCAGGGCTCTGAATTTCTCTACCCGCCATAAACCCCCCACCAGGGAAGAATTAAGTCTTTTCAGGCTTTTCCTGTACTGTCCAGCCATATCTAAAGGTAAAGAGACCCCTGACCGTAAGGTCCAGTTGTGGACAACTCTGGGGTTGCGGCGCTCATCTCGCTTTATTGGCCGAGGGAGCCGGCATGCAGCTTCCGGGTCATGTGGCCAGCAGGACTAAGCGGCTTCTGGCGAACCAGAGCAGCGCATGGAAATGCCGTTTGCCTTCCCGCCGGAGTGGTACCTATTTATCTACTTGCACTTTGATGTGCAACTGCTAGGTTGGTAGGAGCTGGGAACTCGCCCCGTTGCAGGGATTCAAACCGCCAACCTTCTGATCAGCAAGCCCTAGGCTCTGTGGTTTAAACCACAGTGCCACCCGCATCTCACACCAGCCATACCTAGGCCGCCATAAAAAGCCAGGTCGCAGGGGGGCGACATAGCAGATCCCAAATACGGTAAACAGCAAGAAGAACTTTCTGACAGTGGAAGCGATTCCTTGGGAAGGAGGTGGGTTCTCATGGCATCGGAGAGTTGTAAAGGACTCCCAAGGGCCATCCAGGCCAACCCCCTGCAATGAAAGCCCAGGTACCTGGGGGTGGGGTTTGCAACCAGTACAAAGACCCACACTTTTGCTGCCACCTCCAGGGAACAATGGCAGCCAGAACCCAGGGCTCCTTGGCACCATTCAAGGTGTTGCTTTTGACCTGCTTTTAGAATCACGGAGCTGGAACGGACTCCAAGGGTCATCCAGTCCAACTGCCTGCAAGGCAAAAAGCCTCTCCTCAACTGTGCCTGCCTTTGGATGCTGTTACAGATAGGTAGCCGTGTTGGTCTGCCATAGTCTGTGTATCTGAAGAAGTGTGCATGCACACGAAAGCTCATACCAAGAACTAACTTAGTTGGTCTTTAAGGTGCTACTGGAAGGAATTTTTTTGTTTTGCCTTTGGATGGTGAAAGTGAGCCGCCCCCAGCAAGTGAAGCCCTCCAGGGACAGAGGCGGCCAGGGAGCAGTCAAGGGGTGACTGGTTTCATCTGCCTGTATTTCCCTCTAGAACCTCCCGGCGACATCTGAAAAGGCCGAATGCCGGAAGATACAGGGCAGATGTGTGTAAACCATGGGACTGGCCCCCACAAGAGACTGGGATGGCCACCAATTAGGCAAATTAACGGAGGATCGGGGCCGCCCCCCCCCCCATGGCGCATTTCTCCGTCTGTGGCCAGGAGCTCTGGGTCTGAAGGGTAGCTTCTAGCTGGGAAGAGGGTTGCGGCAGTCTGGCGCCGCTCTGGGGCTCCTTCCCTTTGGGGCACGTGCTTCGCCGCAATGCGAGCAGGATGCTGACCCAGAGGAGCCACTGGCCGGATCCGGCTGCAGGGGTCCTCTGTGCCTCTGAAGCTTTGGCATTCCTCAAAAAGACGCCCCCTGCTGCTCCTTCGTGATTGTTGTGTTATATTGTTGGGAATCTTCTCCTTGGGTCTGAACCTCATTTCGTGGGAGAGGGTCCTCTCCCGTGGTTTTTGTGTCCTTGTATTTTTTCACTTCTCTCTTTCTCTTTATGTAATAAATTAAGCTAAACTTTCAAAAGAAAAGGGAAAAAAGACCTGTCCAGCCTCTTCCTGCCCCGTCTCCAGGATCTCTGCTCCCTACCAATCTCCACTCCACAACTTTAATAGCACAAACAGCTTTGGGGCTGCCTGTACAGGGAAGTTTTCAACGTGTGATGTTTGGTTCTGCTTTCATCTCTCTTGGAAGCCGCCCAGAGTGGATGGGGCAACCCAGCCAGATGGGCGGGGTATACAGAATAAAATAATAAACATAGTTAGTATTATTTCTACATCCAGTCTGTTTCCCGCTCTGCAGTTCTGGGAAGCTTTGGAAGTTAGCACAGTATCACAGAGTCAGAAGGGACCATCAGGGTCATGCAGCCCAGCCCAGCCCAAGAATCCTTTTTTGACCAACATGGGACTTGAACCCATGATCCCGAGAGCAAGAATCTCGTGCTCTACTGACTGAGATCCCAGCTTATGAACGGGGGGGGGGGTGAGAAGCCACCCTAGACAAAGTCAAGGCCATTGGGTCTGGCGAACCCAGGGCTGCTGACACTGGCTGGCAGCAGCTCTGCTGGATTTTGGACCTGGGGCCTGGAGATGCAGGGGACTGAGCGCCTGCTGCCACACTACAGTCCTGCGGTTCCCACCGAGACGGCCCCTCTCCTTCCTGTCCTTCTGCACACAGCTGTGGAGCATGTGGGGCACCTGCAGCCTGCCGGCTCTTCTGGGAAAAGGGCCCTGGAGACCTCCTGAAATGTTGTGATTCCCTGGCTGCAGCCCCAAGTGCCGGCAGCAGGAGGGCCAGGAGGAACCCGAGGGGCTGCTCTTCCCACCACCAAGCCCTTCCCCAGCCAAACCACTCCTGCCCAGGGCCTCTCAGAAGCAGCTTCCAGAAAGGCTATTACGTGGGGAAATCAAAGGACCAGGGCTGGACAGAACCCTCAAGGCTCTTCTAGTCCAGCCCTCTGAAATGCAGGAATCAAAAACAGCACAGGGAGCTCTGGCCAGAGTCTGGGAGGAAGACCAAGTCAGGCTGTGGAAAGGGGGGAGCAGTGCCACGCAACCGCCACTGGCACAGCCCCCCAGCCCCGCCCCACCAACTGAGGGCAGACAGCGGGGGAGGGTAGCAGCCAGGGGCCCCAGGAATCTGCAAGAGATGCGCTTTGGGGCAGAGCGAGGTGAGGGGCACAGGGCCGTGGTGCAGGCTGACAACCAAGATGGATGTGACGGAGGAAGAGGAAGAGCAGGGCGTGGCCACAATGGAGCCTCCACGTCCAGAGCCCGTCCACCGGAAGACCAGGGAGGGCAGCAGCCGGGGAGGCCTCTCTTGGCCCCCCCATCTCCCCCCTGGAGCCGTTGGAGGGGCTGAACGAAAGCAGCTTCCCGCGTCCTCATCCAGCAGCCAGTTTGTGTGAATGGTGAGATTTTAATGTCAATTTTAAAATTGTGCATTGACTTGGGTTTTAAATGGTGTCCAGACAGAGGCAGAGAAGTGGGGGGGTGCGCAGACTCCCCCCCAAAAGGTGGGGCAAGAAGAGCAGGCCTGTAGGAGGCCCCACAGCTTACATGCCTGGGGGGGGGGGGAGCAGCCAGGTGCCAGTTGACTGTCCAGGAAGGGGAGAGCCCTCTTGACGGAGCCCCCCCTCCCCAGCACCTGGGGCTTAGCCCTTCGCTCCCTGCCTTTCATGCCAGCCTGATCCCCAAAGTGGCGGGGCTGGCGAAGGGGGGGTCTTTGGGCGTGTCTATGCCATCGCCCCCCAGCACAGGGTGAGGTGCCCTGCCCACCACACGTACTCTGGCTCCCTGACCCCCAAACCCGCCTCTGTGCCCCCAAGAGGGTCCACAGGGATTCCCATCCCTCCATCCATCTCTGGGTGGGCCTCTCCCCCCGCTTCTACTTGTAGGTCCAGCAAGCGGTGG
This sequence comes from Podarcis gaigeae, assembly GCF_964106915.1. NCBI lineage: Eukaryota > Metazoa > Chordata > Lepidosauria > Squamata > Lacertidae > Podarcis > Podarcis gaigeae. Next base: position 127,229,314 of record NC_139679.1, on the reverse strand, counting down.
CCCATCCCTGCCCCTTGCAGATCTCCTTGTGCTTGAGGAAGCAGCTCTGGACGCGGAACTTGCGCCCGCAGTCCTCGCAGGCATACAGGTTGCCGTCGTGCGTCTTCATGTGCTCGGTCAGGTGGTGCTTGAGCTTGAACTTCTTGTTGCAGACAGAGCAGCCAAAGGGGCGCAGGCTGAAGGTCAGCATGATGTGGCGGTCCCGCTTGGGCTTGACCGCAAAGCGCTTCCCGCACAGGCAGCCAAACTTCTTGCCGTCGGGCGCAGACATCAGCTTGACAGGCGCGTGAACCACCTGCCCGTGCACGGCGTGCGCCAGGATCTCGTTGCCGTGGAGGTCCACGGGCTTCCACGAGCTCTCAGGGAAGGCCACCGAGTCCGCCTTTGCTGAGAAGCCGCCGGCGGGGCCACTGGACGAGGATGCCGCCGGGGCGCCAGGGAGCAGGTAGCTGACCTCGCCGCTCTCCTGGATCTCGGCCGGGCACAGCCCCGACACGGCCAGCGGCCTGCCCAGAGACTTGAAGAAGCCAGCCTCCGACAGGCACGAGCTGCTGCCGGCCCCGCCCAGCACCGAGGCCGAGGCGGCCGCCTCCTCGGCATCAAAGCGCTCCTGCTTGATGTAGAAGACCTTGGGGGCCTCGTGCGCCGAGGCAAAGGGCGGCTCCTTGGCTCGGCTCTCCTCGGCCTTTGCCGGCCCGTCAGTGGAGCCGCTGCAGATCTGCGCCTGCTGCTCCTCCTCCTCCTCGTCCTCATCCTCCTCCTCGTCAGGCGGCACGCGGATCTTCAGGACCTCGCCGTCGGGGCAGGTGCGCCGCCGCCACCCAGGAGCCTCAGCTTCGGCCTCGTCCCTGGAGCCAAAGTAGTTGCTGCTACTGGGCGACTGGCTATCGCTGGCGCGGCTGGACCAAGGCCGGCAGGCACCGCCCTCCAGCTCCTTGAGGATGCCCGAGCACTGGTCCACCACCTGCCACATCTGGAGCCCACTGGCCACCAGGAGGTGGCTGGGCAGGGCCTCCAGGAGCAGCTTGAGGCGCCCCGAGTAGATGAGCTGCAGGAGGTTCTCGAAGGCGTCCGGCTCGATGACGCCGGGCAGCACGATGCAGTTGGTGTCGTGCAGGAGCAGCTTGTCATGGAAGTAGGGTGAGGAGGCGGCCAGGACGCTCTTGTGCGCCTGGAAGACGCGGCCCTGGACGTGGATGGCGATGTCGCAGAACTTGCCCTCCAGGCGGTGCTTGTTGAGCGACTCCAGCAGGACGGCGGCATAGTGAGGGAACTCAATCTGCACGCTGCGCGTCTCGGGCTCCATGGCCACGGGGAAACGGGCGCCGCTGCAAGGAGGAGAGAGAGGGTGAGGGGCCAAGGGGGGAGGAGAGGGCACAGGGGGCTCCGCAGGCCAGGCAGCTGCCTACCGGGGGGGAAGGGAACCCAAGGGTCATCTAGCCGAACCCCCTGAAATTGCAGATTTGTCCAATCTGCAACCCAGAGATTAGGGGCCACAAGAGGCTTGCTTTATGAACTGTATTGCAGGGGGCTGGGTTCCTTTCCAAACCTTTCTATCTCCTCTGCTGCTGCGTTCTCTCAGAAGCCTGGGCAGCCGCCCACCAAGGATTCCTGATGATGCAAGGTGTTGGGATAAAAAACCATAAAACAACATTGTGATGCCCCCGTTTGGGAACGCTCCCTTCTTTAGGTGGCCACAGGCAGCCACAAGTTTGGTCAGGAGTTCCCTGTTTGATCATATTTCTCTTTCGGAGGCTTCTGGCTGGACAAATTTTGGAACCTCCTTGAGTCTGTTTCATTTTCTAGTGCTGATTTGTGGGTTCATTTGTCTCTTTTACAGCACTGCTGCTGATATTTCACGGTGCTCCTAATCGTGTTCTGTGATTTGCACTGTGATCTGTTAAAGTAAGCTGCTTTCAGCTTTCAAGAAACAAAAATGGCATATAGGCACATTTAATAATTTACACACAGAGAGAGGAATTGGTAGGGACCTTGCGGGTCATCTTTTAAAATATTTTACTGTAAGCCGCCCAGAGTGGCTGGGGCAACCATGTCATATGGGAGGCACATAAGTAATAAAATTGTTATTATCTTGTCCAGCCCCCTAGATAACCTTCAGGGTCCCTTCTGACCCTACATTTCTACGTTCCTCAGCTGCTGCTGCTGCTGCTGCTGCTGCCTGGCCTCCGGTGAAGCTCCAGGATCTCTCCAGCCACTGAAGCAGGAAGGGGCAGGAGGAGAACCAGCCAGACTGAGTCCAGAATAGAATAAGGGGAGGGGTCTTCTTTTGCTGTTTACTTATTTACTTGTTTTCATCTTGTATATTATTATGTGAACCACATGGAGATCTTACAACAAAGGGCAGTATATACATCTAAATAATAATTCATTTATTAATGTATTTATTCTAATTCAGGAGTGTACGCACGACAATGGAGGCGTTCGACAACCGAGGTGCCACTGTAATAATATTAATATTAAAAGCACCTTGCCTATCAGAGACGGAGGCGCCTTTGGGGCTGTTGTGTCTCTGTTCGCGGAGTCTTTGCTTCTCACTTCTCGCCCCATATTTCAAGGGGAAGCTCTGCGACTTAATGTGCCTATATGCTCCCCCCCCTCCTTTTTTGCATTTCCACTATTTACTGTTACCGTGAAATTGGGCAGCGCATAGACCTTCAGCCAGCAGGCGACTTCGGAGGCAATTATGCGAGTTCATATCTGCGCAGGTGGAGGGCAGTCTCCCCCCCCCATACAGTCCTCCCTCCAGTCCGGAGGGGGCCATTCTCCTTATTGATTGGCTGCGCGCCCCGCCCCCCGCCCGCTCTCCGGAGCGCCCTGGGCTCAGCGGCCGGCACTCTGCGCGTGCTCAGGGGCGCCCTCGCTCCGGCCCCTCCCCCTGGGAGGACGACGCGGCGCGCCAAGGGGCGGGGCCAGAGGCTCCCGAGGCTCCTCCCCCCGCCGCCTCCCCGCCGCCGCCTCACCTCGGCCGCCGTTGCCGCCTCTTCCCTTCCTTCCGCCTTCCTTCCTTCCTTCCGCCCGCCGGAAACGGCTGAGCCGGAGCGAGAGACGCCCCGCCCTCGGGCCTCCTCCGCGCCCAATCGGAAGCTGCGAGGGCGCTGGCTCGGATTGGCGCCCGGCTCGGACGCCCCGCCCCCTTCAGGCAGTTTAGCCAACCGGGGAGGTGGTCGAGTCCCGCCCCTTGCACTGTCGGCCCGCCTCTCCCGTCGGCCGGAAGAACAGGACCCGGATGCGGATCTGGACTCTAATTGGCTGCGCTCTTCGACTTAGGCGGGAGCTGCTTTGATGAGTTCGTCCTTCAATTAGGCAAACCAGCAGCGCAGAGGCGGGACCAGGAGAAGCGCTGCGCCTTCCCATTGGACGCGGCTCCTGGGAGGGAGGGACGGGCAGGAGGCGGCGGCCCTTCCTGGTCGCCTGCGCAGCTTTCTAGTCCTCAGCGAGAGCGAAGGAGGTTGGCTGCGGGGAGGGGCTCCCGGAGCGAGTCAAAGGAGATTAGGACTCTTAGGACTATTTACTAGTAGTTGTTGTCTATAGACCCCCCTTCATCCAAACATCACAGGGGCGATTTGAGAGCAAAAGGAAAACACAAAAGAAAATCTGTTGCAAGCTTTGTAAAGGTAAAGGGACCCCTGACCATTAGGTCCAGTCGTGGCTGACTCTGGGGTTGCAGCACTCATCTCGCTTTACTGGCTGAGGGAGCCGGCATACAGCTTCCGGGTCATGTGGCCAGCAGGACTAAGCCGCTTCTGGCGAAACCAGAGCAGCGCATGGAAATACTGTTTACTTTCCCGCCGGAGCGGTACCTATTTATCTACTTGCACTTTGATGTGCTTTCAAATTGCTAGGTTGGCAGGAGCAGGGACCGAGCAACGGGAGCTCACCCCGTCGCACCGCCGACGTTCTGATCGGCAAGCTCTAGCGCCCTCCGTGTCTGTGTGATCTGCAAAACTGCCATTTATATAAAGCTGAACACCCCCCAAAACATTGCAAAAGGCAGCATGCAAGCCACACAAAGAGCTGGAAACACTTTGCTTGCTTGTGTCTGTTGCATATAAGCTAAACAAGCTCTAGCTTAGGGCCCCACTCTCTTGGGGGGCCCCAAAAAAATTAAAGGGAAAAAAGTGATGTACATTTCGAAAATACAATATAAAAAATAAAATAAAACCTACATACAGCAAGTTTTTGTGTTGTGTTGGCTCCTATTTTGTTATGTGTAAATGGCTTTGGATACCTCTTAGGTCCATAAATTACCATATACCATATATTCAACAACAAAAGCAACAATTTGTTATTGACGTTGTTGTTTAGTCGTGTCCGACTCTTCGTGACCCCATGGACCAGAGCATGCCAGGCACTCCTGTCCTCCACTGCCTCCCGCAGTTTGGTCAGGCTCATGTTTGTAGCCTCAAGAACACTGTCCAACCATCTTGTCCTCTGTCATCCCCTTCTCCTTGTGCCCTCCATCTTTCCCAACATCAGGGTCTTTTCCAGGGAGTCTTCTCTTCTCATGAGGTGGCCAAAGTATTGGAGCCTCAGCTTCACGATCTGTCCTTCCAGGGAGCACTCAGGGCTGATTTCCTTAAGAATGGATACGTTTGATCTTCTTGCAGTCCATGGGACTCTCAAGAGTCTCCTCCAGCACCATAATTCAAAAGCATCAATTCTTCGGCGATCAGCCTTCTTGATGGTCCAGCTCTCACTTCCATACATCACTACCGGGAAAACCATGGCTTTAACTATACGGACCTTTTTTTAAAAAAAATAATAATGAATATTTATTAGCATTTTCAAAAAAGGACAAAACATATAACAACAAAAACAAAAATAAACAAAAAAATACAAAAATCCAATACTAAAAAAAAAAACAATTAAAAACACCTGAAAGTTCAAATACTTATTTTCTTTTAACTTGTTTCTCAGACCTCCTCACACCTCCCCTTCTTGTATTCCAATTTAAATTGTTGGCTCAGCAAATCCTTAATTTACTTCTCCATTTTAACTTAATTTAATTTATTCTAACATGTTATTATTTTACTTATCTTCTTTCTTCCATTTCCTCAATTTATATTTACAAACCTTATTTTCATTTAATTTAGACCATTTAAAAAAATAAATTTTAACTTATCCAAATTTACACATCAATATTTATACCTCATTATTTTTTCTTAAACATTTTTCCTAAAGTCGACCAAAATTTCCCTTCCACGTCTTTCCCAATTTCCATACCAATAGCAAAGCAAAGTAAAAATAAAACCAACTATATTTATATACCCCTTGGATTCCCAAACTCCACCCACCCTTTTCCCGATTTCAGTCCTCAACAAAAATCCATCAGTCTCAATATACTGTTTAGCCTGGAGATCTCACGTCCGAGGCTCTCAATTCTCTCTCAGTTCCTCTCTGCCGGCCTTTTTGGTAGTCTTTAATGTTAAACTCCAAATCTCGAAGAAGCTCCGGCCCAACAGGATCCATGTTTCTACCAGCCAGACCTCCATATTTAAAGATAAAAGCTTATGGGGTACTTCAAATCTTGTTTTATACTCCTTTCAAGTCCAAATGTCCCCCAAGCTCCAGCTTCTACCTCCAATTCAGGCCAGGCTCTCCACATCAGATTTTTATTTTCCTTTTTTGTCATCATGTCAGGCTTCAAAATGCTGCTCTCCTTTAACTTCTGCAAAGTTTCAGCTCCTCCTTCCTTTTCTTCAGGGACAACATCTGTCACCTGCTCCATATTGTCAAAGCTCTCCGTTTTCTCTATTTGTTCAGTTGGATAGGCTCCTTGTTTCAAGTCCTTATCAGACTCAACAATGTTCTTTACTGCTAAGTCCAGAGTTGTAACATTTGTAGCCAAAACATCAGTTTGGCCTTGTAACTTTCCCAAGAGAACAAATGCTCTGTCCAATTCAGCCTGGATTTTCCTTCCTCCAGCCATTCCTGTAATGTCACTAAACCCCTCTAGGGGGATTTTAGTTCCTTAATATTCCTTTCAGCTCAAGTCCAAAAGTCAGATTATTTTGTATCAGCCCTTCCTTATTTTCAACAAATTATTACAAATTAACCAGCAGAAGCAACAAAAACAAGGTTCTCCTTTTCCGTCTCGACAGCCAACTTGACAGCTGTCAAACTTTCCAGTCTTTCATCAACAGGCTCTCTCGTGGGACACTCCCGGGTCCGGGGGTGTGTGAAAATTCAGCTCCCAAAATTAATCTTATTATCCTCCAGCAAAAATTCTTATAATGTCAAAACCGTGAAATTAAAGTCTTTTACTAAAAAAAGAAAAGATTCTCTCGACCTTAGCTAGCAGGTCCTTTGCTTTAAATTGTTTACAAAGGGGGGGGGTGGACTTCCTTTTTAACCCTTCCCTGCTCGTTCCTGATCCGCCAAATTTTCCTTAAAATTCCAATTTCCGTATTACTCACGGGTTGATGTTTTAGAGTCCGAATGTTCCAAGGAAAAGTCAGCGCTCTCTGATAATGGCTTGTGGCTTCACTCCGCAGATGAAGGAGTACTCTCAGCACCGCGCCGCACCCCGTCCCCGTTCTGAAGCCTTTAAAAATGCTCCTTCACGGATTGGGGGGGCGCAAATGGTGCCCGTCGAGTCACTACGCTCACAGGCTTCTGCACCTGTGATTTTAAGAGTCCCCGCGTTGCTGCAGTGGTAAGACCCAGTCTCTGCAGAGCCGATTCCCTCCGGAGCTCGGAGGGAATCCGCCATTAATCGATGGCGCCATCCCGGAAGTCCTCCAACTATACGGACCTTTGTTGGCAAGATGTCTCTGCTTTTTAAGATGCTGTCGAGGTTTGCCATCGCCTTTCTCCCAAGGAGCAGACGTCTTTTAATTTTGTGACTGCTGTCACCATCTGCAGTGATCATGGAACCCAAAAAAGTAAAATCTCTCACTACCTCGGTCACACCTCCATTTCTTCCCCTTCTATTTGCCAGGAGGTGATGGGACCAGTTATTGACATAGGATGGACATATTGTTATGGAAATTATGGGGGGGCACATCTTTAAAGTTGTTAAATGTTACAATTATTATGCCTGAATGTATTATTTCAACTTGACAGCTTAGGTAAGTTACCTAACTTTAAAAAATCATAAAATCAACTCCTTTGCCATTTTCCTCCATTCCAACGCTATTTTGCCCTTGGAAAAGGGACTCCAGGAAGTGCCCAGAGGTGACAATTGCTGAGCTGACTGTTGACCAAGGAGAGCCTAATCCCATCACCAAATTTGCCAAGGGGCCAGGCATGCAAAGGAAGTTCTATTGTACTTTGGGTGGTGGGACTTCAGAAGTGTTTGCCTATGCTAATCTAACACCTGGGTCTTGCCCTGAGATGTCTGTTTATGCTAATCTTGTACCAAGGACTTGTCTGGACAAGTTTGCCAAGGTTAAACTAGTGTAACCCCAGTCTACCCCTCCCCTTTGGTGACATGTCAGTGATGTAGCAATGATGCTGTGTAAACTGTATTCTGGGATACGGTGAGAAAGTTTTAAAAGTCGTCACCCCATCCTCGGGGTTCAAAATTCCTCTTTGAACCTGTTGCACAATAAACTTTGGTCTGCAGCTATTTGCTCCGGTTGGTGGCCGGACTCCTTCCTTTATTCCGCAGGGACCCACGGGCTCTGCCCGACCAGCTGGGGGACTGAGCAGCCTGGCACTTAGATTTTTCCGTCACAGTATGTTTGTTACTATGGTGTGTATTTTTGCTCGGATGAACCCCCTGTTACGGAAATCTGGGTGCGTATTTACCCTGCCACCCAGCCAATCGGACAGAGTCCGTGGATTCTTGCGGAAGAAAGAAGCTCAGCCGGAGACAGGAGCAAACTGCCGAAGATCCAAGTTTATTGGCCAACAGGTTCAAGACGAGATTGAACCCCGAGAGTGGGGCGACATAAACTTTTAAAAGTTCCCTCCAAGTCCCAGAATACAGTGCACGAAACGTCATGAATTCATTATGGGAGGGTTGGGTTTCACGGATTGCATCATGAATATATTACACACGTCATGAGTGTCTCAGAGAAAAGGTGGGGTTACACTCATTTACATTTGAGACAAGGGAGGGGGAAATATGTAGAGCGAGAAATACACATAGACAATCATTTATCAAGTACCGGTGGTGGCAGGACAAAGGGCCATAGATATGCATCGTCTGCCACCTGGTATTGCCCGGGGAAAGGGTTATGCGAAGCGATCTGACAGGATTAAGAAGTTCCTGTGTACGTGCCTGGCCGCTCCGGGGATTATGGAAGTAGGGATCACATCATGGAGTCCAGAAGGGGCTGAGTTGAATGACACCAAGAGCAAATAAATCGGAGTTGTGGTTGATTTTATGTGAATTTCCAAAGGTTTCCTATGTGATTCGGTCTATTTGGTATTGGTAATCAAAAGCGGAAACAAAATGGATACATTGTAACAGGAATGGATACATTTTGACAGTTTTACGAGTTCTCCAGTTTCGGATCCATTGTTCTCACAGTGGGGGGCCGTCAACAGCTTGTCAGTAGGTTCAATGAGGCGTGCAAAGCTGCCTGAGCTAGCTCCTGCAGGACGAATGCATGGCTGTGATTGGCCAAGACGCAGCCATAGGAATAAGCGGAGATACAGGAGCGCCCGGTCTACTCGTTCTGAGTATGGAGCGCAAATAGCCATAGGAAAAGATAAGAGAATACATTCATATATTCGAGCTTATTTCGCTCGTGGTAGAAAGGGGCTCTGGGGAAGGTGTGGTGCTTGTGCGACGGTGAGGGGAACTGAGGGTGGGTGAACGGGGATACCCTAGAGGTCATCGCCTCGGTTGTTCAAGGGAGAGGGGCAAAGAAGGTACCCCCCCCTTTCCGATCCGTATCAGTCCCCCATTCGGAGATAGATTTGCATCAAAGTTCTGAAGGAACTTGCAAATCCTTTCTCCGCACCACAGGAACGCTAAATTTCTGTGATCTCATATTCCCCTTCTCCCAGATGCCTCATCTGTACATAGTCAGGGAAGGTGGGGGTATGTTGGGAACGAGAATAGGCTCGAAGAGAGAAGGAGTTAGGCGAGGCAGGGTGGCGGAGGCGGAGGAGGGAACAACAGGGATTAATACAGTGCACAGTACAACATAAGACAGACACACAAAGACCAGCGGTCAAGACGATGAGCAGCATGACTTTCAATAATTGTTGGAGCCAGCCCAACTTGGGTAACCATCCCCACAGGTCCACATCGGATAGTCCCTCATGTTGGATATCGTGTAGCCTCCCTGCTAACTCGTGAATATTGTTCAAATGCCCAGTTATGTTTAAGGTCTGGTCAGTCACGTATGTGCAGCACTCGGTGCCTATTAAGGCACAGGTGCCTCCTTGACTAGATAAGAGGAAGTCCGTAGCAATCCTCGTCTGTAAGGCCATCTGTCTTACCTCGGTTAGTTCCGACATGAGAGAGTCCGTGATCTGGGTCGCCTCCTGCATAAACTTAAGGAGGATGTCGGTGAGTCGAAGGATATCCACATGGTTTGAACCGGCACCGTAGGCCGGGAAAAGTGCTCGGCCTACGGTCTCTCCATTTGCAGCAACATCTGACAGATCTGACAACTCCTTTTGCTCCCTTTTATTCCGTTGTCTTCCGGGGGGTAGATGTGGGACGATCCTAATTCCGGGGACAATGTAGCCGACGAAGCAGGATCCGGACATGTGTGGGCTCACCCATGTATATGCACGGTGTCCGCACACCCAGAATAGGCCGCTGAGGTAAGATTCCATTCTGCCGGAGGCAAAGGTTTGCAACAGCATGGAGTCTGAGGGTTGGGGTCTCCAGTTAAAGGGGTGTCCGACGGCAGCGGCCCAGGCGACGGTAAGGTTAGGGAAAGTCCGGGACTCTCTTGCACTGGTGACGGTGACCAGGCCAGTGGGCAGGATTTCGAGAGTGTTTGAACATGTACTGGATCCAATGAAGGTTCCTTCTCCGGAGAAGCTGCGGCAAAGGGGCCCCTTCGTAGGGCCGGTGAGATAGAGATATTGATGCGTCAAGTTGAGCGCCGTTAGGTTCCAGGAAGTAACGTTTCCGGAACGGAATTGTTCAAGGGTCACTGGCACTGGGACTAGTGGGAGACTCTGCTGGAGGTGGCTAGGCGCGTGGGCACAGATCCAGCAGTCTGGGTAGGGTGCTTCCTTTGCCACCTGACTGAGAAGTTTAATGTAGGAGTTTTGCTCCCAGGATGAGAGGAGGTCTTCTCCCGGGAGTGCAGAGTCAGTGCCGAATTGTCGAGGTGCCGTGCCGACTGGGTGGAGTGGGTCAGTAGTGTTTAATAGTCGCCTATCCCTGGCGATACCGCCGCATCTCAGGGGTCCGACGTGGTCCCATGAGGGGGGGCGTGAAGGGTGTATAGGATGATGCCAACCTTCGAGATATTCAGCCCCTTTCCACTCGTGAGTGACCCCTAGGTTCCATAAGCAGCAGAATCGTCGCAGGCAGAGTCCCTGGAGTTGAGACTTCCGGGTTTCTGGGGTGGAGAGGAGACACTGGAACCCGAAAATCAAGTTTCCAGAGGGGTGATTTGAGTCCGTATAAACGTGGGAGGCCCCTCCTATCTCGATTTCGGTCCAGTTCGGGTTGTGGGAGATCTCTCCGTTGGCGTAGAGAAGATAAGTCCCGTTTTGGCAGGTCAGCCGGTAAGAGGAGTGGTCAAGAGTGAGGGCCGCGGACCCGATACGGCGCAGGTCCTTGTTTCGGACGAAAAGTTCCCAGTATTCGTCGTTGGCAAGTCGGGGTACTAAAGAATGGCGCAGTAAGACTCGAGACTCTGGAAGGCAGAAATCAAAGTCCCCCATTCGATCAGGGTTAGACCTTCCCGTCTCGACCTCATGATAGTCCAAGAAGTGATAGTCTGTTTGCAACCCTGTGCAGTGGTCTGATGATGTGAGAGTGACCCAGGATATGGCGGCGAGAAGAAGAACGGCGTAGGCCAGATTCATGGTGTAGATGCGTGTGGGGCAAACGAATGAGGGCTGCAAAGCGAGGCTGTCAAACGAAGCAAGCTGTCAACGGAGCTGTCAAATGGAGCTGTCAAATGAAGCTGTCAGATGAACTGTCAAAAGCGAGGCTGTCAAACGAAGGAAGCTGTCAACGGAGCTGTCAAATGGAGCTGTCAAATGAAGCTGTCAGATGAACTGTCAAAAGCGAGGCTGTCAAACGAAGGAAGCTGTCAACGGAGCTGTCAAATGGAGCTGTCAAATGAAGCTGTCAGATGAACTGTCAAAAGCGAAGCTGTCAAACGAAGGAAGCTGTCAACGGAGCTGTCAAATGGAGCTGTCAAATGAAGCTGTCAGATGAACTGTCAAAAGCGAGGCTGTCAAACGAAGGAAGCTGTCAAACGCGGCTGTCACCGCGTTTGAAACGTAGCTTAATGGTGTTGGTATCTGGGATGATTTCGGACGTCCAGTTGGATGTCGCGGTGTCTGGTCCGGTCTGTTGAGCCCGACTTTGGCCCCGATCCGCTGGTCCAGTCTGTTGAGCCCGACCTTGGCCCCGATCTGCTGGTCCGGTCTGTTGAGCCCGACCTTGGCCCCGATCTGCTGGTCCGGTCTGTTGAGCCCGACCTTGGCCCCGATCTGCTGGTCCGGTCTGTTGAGCGTCGTCGTCAATATATGAGGTCGGTGGAGTAGGTGGAGTCGAAAATGTGAAGTCCTCACCGTTGCTTTCTTCCGTCTCCTGTGGAGGGGGTGAGGACTTGCATCTAGTATGATGTAACCAAGAATACTTCTCACCTACTTTCACGGCGGTTGGCGAGGTCAAGAGTACTTGGTAGGGGCCTTCCCACGCGGGTTGGAGTGGTTCTTTCTGGTAGACCTTGACGAGAATCCAGTCACCAGGGTGGAAGGAGTGAGCATGGACGTCGATGGGCAGGTTTTGTCCCTCGATGGCCGCGTAGTGGTGGAGACGTTGTAATTGTGTCTGGAGCTGAATAACATAATTAGTAAGTTCTGTTTCTCCTAGCTCCAGTTCTGAGAGTGGGAATAAAGTGTTGTAGACGGGAGGAGGCCTCCCGAATAAAAGTTCGAATGGAGAGAGTTTCAAACGTTCGGTTGGGGCGCTGCGGATGTTATGAAGGACCAGTGGGAGTGCATTCACCCATTTTAGGCCAGTGAGCTTGCAAAGTTTGCCCAACTGTATTTTTATTTCCTGGTTCATGCGCTCTACTTGGCCAGAGGATTGTGGGTGGTACGGGGTGTGGAGATCCCATCTAATTTGGAGTGTCTTGGCAACTAATTGCACCACTTCTGCAGTAAAGTGGGTTCCCCTGTCGCTGTCAAGGCGTCGGGGTATGCCATAGCGGGGAATAATATCCTGTAGGAGGGCCCTGGCAACTACGGATGCGGTAGCTCTTCGGCAAGGGAATCCCTCCACCCACGAGGAGAATTGGTCCACTATAATCAAAGCATGCTTAAAGCCTTGGCATTGGGGCAGATCAATAAAGTCAAGTTGCAAATTCTCAAAAGGGACAAAGGCCCATGGTCTGGCTCCCGGTGGCCTCCTGGGTTCACGCTTCGGATTGAAGCGATGGCAGGTAATGCAATTCTTTGATGCTGCTGCTGCGGCAGCAGCTATCCCGGGTGCATACCAAGATCTGATTACATGTTCCATTAATCTCCCTTTTCCCCAATGTGTCCGCTGATGAAGAATCCTCACTACTTTTGGAGTCCAGGCCTTTGGAAGGACGGTTCTTCCATCGGGGAGGACCCAGATGCCTTGTTGTTCGGTGGCACCTATCGATTCCCACATAGCCTTTTCATCCTCTGGGGCAGATTTGTAAATTTCTGTAAGGTCTAGGTCTGCTGGTAGCAGGAGGGCTTGAAACTCGGATTCATTGTTAGGAATGCGTAGGGCAGCCATTTGTGCGGCTTTGTCGGCTCGTCTGTTTCCTTTAGAAACTGAGTCCCTACCCTTGGTATGGGCTTTGCAGTGGACGACGGCTATAGCGGCAGGTAAATGGATCGCCGTGAGAAGTCGCTCAACTAGGGCGGCGTGCGAGATTTGAGACCCGGCGGCGGTTAGAAAGCCTCTCTGGAGCCAAATTTGACCGGTTGTGTGTACCAGGCCGAAACAGTATTTACTGTCGGTATAAATGGTTACCCGCTTCCCTTCACCTATCTCGCAGGCACGCAGTAGCGCGATTAACTCAGCGGCTTGGGCACTGTACTGGGAGTTGATTGGGTTTGATTCTAGTACTTCGAAGTCGGTGACCACTGCATACCCAGTCTTTCTAACCCCGTCGATTACTTTAGAGCTGCCGTCAGTATATAGTATTAGGTCGGGATTCTCTAGGGGAAGATGATCTAAGTCTTCACGAGGCTTTTCAGCTTGCCGGACTATGGTGGTGCAGTCATGATGTGGGGTGCCATCATCGGGAAGGGGTAGCAGGGTAGCGGGGTTTAGCGAGTTGACACGTTTAATGGTAACATTGGTTGGGGTTAGGAGGAGGGCTTCGTACCGGTTGAGGCGTGAGTTTGAGAAATGGTGGCATCCTTTTAGAGTTAGGAGGGTTGAGACCGAATGGGGAACGTGAAGGGTGATTTCATGGCCCAGAACTGTTTCTTGAGCCTTCTCGAGGAGGACTGCAGCGGCTGCAATGGCTCTCAGGCAACTGACAGCCCCTTTAGCAGTGTTGTCAAGTTGCAGACTGTAATATGCTACTGGCCTCTCTTGGTCGCGGAAGGGTTGGGTTAGGACACCGGAGGCTACTCCCATTTGCTCGTGAATAAATAGGTTGAACGGGATTCGGTAGTCGGGTAATCCTAGGGCAGGAGCGGATCTGAGTTCCCGTTTTAGTCGTTCAAAAGAGTTGTAAGCTTCCTCTTCCCAGACCAAAGTGTCTGGGTGGTCCTGACGCGTCATAACAGTTAAGGGCTTCGTTATTTCGCTGTAACCAGCGATCCATGCTCGGCAGAAGCCGGCCATGCCAAGGAAGCCGCGCAGCTGTCGTTTCGTTTTTGGGAGAGGGATTTTAGTGACTGCTTCAATCCTGTCAGTGGCTAGACTTCGGGTCCCTACACCCAGGATGTGTCCCAGATACTTGACCTCTTGTTTACAATATTGGAGTTTCTTTGGGGACACCTTATGTCCCTTCTTTGCCAGTTCTGATAGGAGGTGTTTAGTATCTATCTTACACGCCTCTTCAGTGGTAGAACACAATAAAATATCATCCACGTAAAGGAGTAAGGTGGAGCTAGCCGGTAAATGGATGTCCTCTAAGTCTTGATGTAATATGGCCGAAAAAATTGCGGGCGACTCTACATAGCCTTGGGGAAGTCTGGTCCAAGTTAGTTGACTGGGCCCCCAGGTAAATGCAAAGAGGAATTGGCTGGTCGGGTCCAGGGGTATACTGAAGAAGGCGGAGCACAGGTCCGCAGCGGAGTACCAAGTCGTTCCCGCTGGAATTGCGTTTAGGAGGGAGTTCGGGTTTCCCACTACTGGGTGCCGTGGTATTACGAATTGGTTCACTAATCTCAAGTCCTGCACAAAACGGTACCGTATAGGTTCCCCTTCTTTAGCGGGTTTCTTGACCGGGAGAACTGGAGTATTACAGGGTGAAGCGCACGAGACTAGGATCCCCTTTTCGAGGAAGTCCTCAATCATGGGTGTTAGGCCTTCTATGGCTTCTTTGGGCAGAGGGTATTGCTTGGTACATGGGAAGGGTAGGTCACTTCGGTACGTGATCTTGACTGGAGTGGCGGAGAGTAAGAGCCCGACTGAGGTTGATTCAGTGCCCCATAGGGAGGGGGGCAAGTCGGTTTCTAGGTCAAGAGGGAGTTCGGGAAACTGTCGATCCGCTTTAGATTCCTGAACGATACCTTGGAACATGGGAATAGAGTCCCCTGGCATATGTAGGTAAATGCCATCGGAGGAGCATTTAATGGTGGCGTTAAGTTTGCAGAGGAGGTCTCTGCCGAGGAGATTGACAGGGCTACTTGTTAAAAGGAAAGTGTGTTCCGCTAGTAATGGTCCGAGGGTGACCTTAGCCGGTCGCGAGAGCGGGCAAGTGCGGGGTATCCCGTCCAGTCCCATTACTTTCTTGGTCACTGTCCCTGGTTCCAGGTGGCTGTTGGTTAGGGTGGAATAAGTAGCCCCTGTGTCCAACAGACATTGATAGGGGTGGCCGTCAATCTCAATAGTGCAGACCGGGTCCTCAGGTGACAGTGCAAGGACGGGGCAGATGGTTTGGGTCTGAGTGGGATCCCCTTCTAATTGTCAATAGGTGTCCTGATCATCGGGAGGTGGTTGGTTTGGAGGATGCAAGGGAGGCGCAGTGGCATTCGCCCAAGGGTGAGCAGACTGGTCTATGGCTGTCATCTGGGTCCGGGGTCCTGACTGGGGTCGGGTTTGAGGCGTCGGGTTCGAGGGCGTTGGTGGAGCATAAGTCGCCGGTTGGTGGTTGGTGTACCCTGGGGTTACGTTGGGTTGTGGGGGGAAAGGAGGGTGGCTGGCTCGAGCAGGGAAGGACTTGGATTCGTGCCCCCCGTAGGTTGACGTATTTAGGTAAGGGCAGAATCTTTTTATGTGACCTTCTTCCTGGCAGTAGTAACACCCTCCAGTCCCCGGTCCCCATTGCCTATAGGGGTTAGGAGGTCCTCCTCCCCGGACCCCCTTTCCTCGGTTGAGGCCTCTACCTCGGTTAGGGCCATAGGTAGTCTCCATGCTCAAGGCCAAGATCTGTTCGACCTCGGATTTACTCTCCTTTTTCTTTCTTTCATCTCGAGAGTTGTAGATGGATTTCGCAATGGACAAGATTTCATTTATACTTTTTCCATCGTATCCAATTTGAAGGTTCAGGGCTTTCCTAATATCTGGGCAGGCCTGATCCTTGAAGAAGCCTTTAACGATTACTTCATGTTGTGGATTCTCGGGGTCTATCCCCCCCCAGGTCTTGATGGCAGAGACCAATCTCGTATAATAATCAGAAGGGTGTTCGTTTGGTCCCTGCATTACCGTTTGGACTTTGGTCCAATTAACGGTGCGTTGACCTGCAGCCTTCACGCCGTCCAGAATGGCTTTCTTAAATAATTTTAAGCACCAGATCCCGTTTGTCGTGTTATAATCCCATGTAGGTTCTACTCGGAGACATTGTGCGGTGAGCGCCTGCAATCCTTGGGGCCGTCCCCTCTGGTAATCGGGCGATTCTATAGCTTCCCCGGCTTTAGCCAGGATGTCCGCCTTCTCTGCCTCGTTAAAGAGGGCATTCAGAAGGACATGGACATCTGCCCAGGTAGGATTGTGGGTGGAAAAGATTGCGCTGATCTGGCGGTGACATTTGTCCGGATCGTCCCTCAGGGAGGGCATCTGGTTGGACCAAGTTACGAGGTCCGAAGTATAAAAGGGATGATGCGTATACACCATTCTTGGGGTTCCGTCAGGTGAGAGAGGCGGGATCGGCAAAGCCCTTAGAGGCATTTGGATCGCGGTAGAGCTCACAGTAGAGCTCACTTGGTCAGAAGGCCCTGGGGTTCCTTGGTTATAGTTCAGGGACTCTGCCGTAGACCCACAAGGTTCGGAGGGGAGATCTCTATCTCTGTTTGGGGCGGGATCTTCAATGGTGTTGTGAAGCATTGAGGAAGGGGTTTTAGCTTTGGTCTGCCCGGGGTCTTTGGGTTTAGCCTGTCCAGAGTCCTTAGTTTTAGTAAACCCGAGGTCCTTTTGGTCCTTCTTGGCTTGTAGCCTTGTGACTCTTCTACTGTCTTGAGTCCCTTCCCCCCCTTCTCCATCGCTACTCGAACCGCTGTCAGACGGCGGTGGTCCTTGGTAGTAAAAGTGAACCAGGGCCTGCTGTATATCTTCGTCTTCATAAGGGGGGGGCATCTGCTGTCGCCCGGGATTCATTATAGGTAGCTGATAAGAAGTTGTTCCCTTCGGGGCTTGGAGCACTCTCCTTACGGCCTCGAAGGCAGCCAGGTATTCCAACTGGCGGGGTTTTTCTTCCATTAAGTATTTCTTTAAATAGTTCAAGCGCTCTTCATTGAACGAACCCCCTGTCGGCCAGCGCAATTCAGGTTTAGCCGAGGTGGTACTGGCGGGCCAGATCTCAGAGCAGAGGTCCTCTAACTTTTCTTTAGATAATAACTCGTGGCCAGGAATCGACTTCCAATGTGTGATAACAAATTGGAGAGGAGAGTCGGGATCCTTCTGGGATCGGGATGGCTTTCTGGAAGCCTTCCTCCCAGAGTGAGCCCGCTCGTTTTTGGAAGCCTGGGTACCCATAGTATATTTCACGCGTGTCTAGACAAGAAAGAGGAGAGAGGGATAGGGGTCGGTAAAGTTTGGTGAGCCAATAAAGGGCTTGCAGTATAAGAGTGGCCTCTAGTCGCTTGGCAACTTCCTTAGAGAGTTTAAAGAGCTCTAGCTATCCGGTATTATTTCCTTTTCCTATTTCCTTAACCAGTAATCTGGGGTCCCTTTCCACTCTGCCGGTCCCGCCCAATTCCTCATGGGCTATTCCCCCCCTGGCAACCTCCTACCTATCGATCACTCTCAGGAAAAGGGGCCCTACTGAACGTCCGCGCCATGCGGTGCCAGATCGGGTCGTCCCTGGATAGAATTTCGGATCGAAAATCCCCCTTGCTTTCGGAAGCGGGCTTACGGTACACGGGGTACGTAGTCCGACCGGTGCGGCTGGGATTAGGATAGAAAGCAAGACCACTTCCTGCCCCCTAGAAAGGACGCTCGGGAAGATCGGAAAAAGAGCTCCAACCCCTTGCTTTCAACTGGGATGCCCGTTGCGGAGAGTCGGCTATCTTTCAAGTCGGGTCTCTCCGTCTTACCCTTCGGGCTCCCAATTGGTGCGGCTGGCTGGAGAGTTTAGAGAAAGGGATAGAGCTCAGAACCCCCTTTTCGGGTCGAGCGGCGGTCCACGGTCTCTCTCGCTAACTGGACCAAGAGAAAGGTGAGAAGAAGCGATAGAGAGGAGGGCAGAGAATTCGGTTGCCAGGAGAATTCCACCCCCTTTCCCACCAGTGCACTGGATTTCTTTCCTATACTCACGAGTCTTCTGTGTTGATCCGATCCCGGGATCGATGAATAAGCTGGCTGGATCCCTTTTGCTCCCCGGCTGAACTCCTGGGGCTTTCGATTACCGCCCGGAAGATGGCCGGAGGTCCCAGTAGGGTCTTCCCAGGCAAAGTGGCCCGGAGCCGGCTGAAGATCTCGGGGCCCCCGGTCAGCAGCTCGGGAGAACCGCTCAAAGCCCCACGTTGGGCGCCAAGCTGTTACGGAAATCTGGGTGCGTATTTACCCTGCCACCCAGCCAATCGGACAGAGTCCGTGGATTCTTGCGGAAGAAAGAAGCTCAGCCGGAGACAGGAGCAAACTGCCGAAGATCCAAGTTTATTGGCCAACAGGTTCAAGACGAGATTGAACCCCGAGAGTGGGGCGACATAAACTTTTAAAAGTTCCCTCCAAGTCCCAGAATACAGTGCACGAAACGTCATGAATTCATTATGGGAGGGTTGGGTTTCACGGATTGCATCATGAATATATTACACACGTCATGAGTGTCTCAGAGAAAAGGTGGGGTTACACTCATTTACATTTGAGACAAGGGAGGGGGAAATATGTAGAGCGAGAAATACACATAGACAATCATTTATCAAGTACCGGTGGTGGCAGGACAAAGGGCCATAGATATGCATCGTCTGCCACCTGGTATTGCCCGGGGAAAGGGTTATGCGAAGCGATCTGACAGGATTAAGAAGTTCCTGTGTACGTGCCTGGCCGCTCCGGGGATTATGGAAGTAGGGATCACATCATGGAGTCCAGAAGGGGCTGAGTTGAATGACACCAAGAGCAAATAAATCGGAGTTGTGGTTGATTTTATGTGAATTTCCAAAGGTTTCCTATGTGATTCGGTCTATTTGGTATTGGTAATCAAAAGCGGAAACAAAATGGATACATTGTAACAGGAATGGATACATTTTGACAGTTTTACGAGTTCTCCAGTTTCGGATCCATTGTTCTCACAGTGGGGGGCCGTCAACAGCTTGTCAGTAGGTTCAATGAGGCGTGCAAAGCTGCCTGAGCTAGCTCCTGCAGGACGAATGCATGGCTGTGATTGGCCAAGACGCAGCCATAGGAATAAGCGGAGATACAGGAGCGCCCGGTCTACTCGTTCTGAGTATGGAGCGCAAATAGCCATAGGAAAAGATAAGAGAATACATTCATATATTCGAGCTTATTTCGCTCGTGGTAGAAAGGGGCTCTGGGGAAGGTGTGGTGCTTGTGCGACGGTGAGGGGAACTGAGGGTGGGTGAACGGGGATACCCTAGAGGTCATCGCCTCGGTTGTTCAAGGGAGAGGGGCAAAGAAGGTACCCCCCCCTTTCCGATCCGTATCACCCCCAACTCGCAAACAAGCCTTGACACAACCAGCATGTTTTTCTCCTCTGAAACACAGCTAATTTTTTATCTCTTCGTACATAAGAACATAATAGCCTGTTCAGGAGTCTTTGGCGAGGTGCTGTGGCAGCTTTTTGCAGGAAGGAGTTCAACAGGAGAAGCCCATCTTTCCTGGTGGGTCATTTCTGCATGTTTTGGCCTTGCTAGCAAAGCCACATCATGCAAGAGTTGGTTGCTGAGAGCCGTGGAAGCCTCCTCGGACCTACAAGGCTCCCAATGCTATCATGGCTTCAGCTTTCCTGCTGCAGCCACAGTTAAAGTCCTCCCGTTGCCACAGGATCCTTTCCAGAAGGGCCAAACTCAAGCTCAAGCCACCTATTTCCCTTACCCCTGAATTAGAAGAAGAGGAGGAAGGAGTCTCAAAGCGGCTCACAATCTCCTTTCCCTTCCTCCCCCACAACAAACACTCTGTGAGGTGAGTGGGGCTGAGAGACTTCAGAGAAGGGTGTCTGGCCCAAGGTCACCCAGCAGCTGCATGTGGAGGAGCGGAGATGCGAACCCGGTTCCCCAGATTACGAGTCCACCCCTCTTAACCGCTACACCACACAGGCCACTGCACTGCTGCCAACGACAGGGCAGGGAGGCTTGAGAGGGAGGAGGCGCCCTGAAGTGGAGCCTGTGCACGCAGCTCACCGGAGGAAGACAGCAGAAAACGCCAAATTCAGCAGTGGAAGAAGAAAATTTCAGAATATAAATTCAGAAATATAAACATTTATTACAAAAAAGTATCAAGACTTTAAAAGACAAAAGAGTAAGAATGGGGTCGCTATCCAAGAAGCAGAAAGACCAGCCGCCTCCGCCGCCCTCACTTTCGATTTGAAGCTGTGCCAATGACACATTCATTGACCTGGAAGGCAAGACCGGAGAGATTTTGGGGGACAGAAACTGGTCCCCACAGCTGCTGCTGTCGCCACCTCCTCCATCCAGCTACGGCCAGGATGCACCTTCCGCAGAGGAGATTCTGCAAGCAGCCCAGAGAAAGGGACCTCCCCTCCCCCCAGCCGTAAGCTGCAGCCACTTACCTTTCTGGCAAAGCGAAGGGA
Organism: Podarcis gaigeae; assembly: GCF_964106915.1. Classification (NCBI taxonomy): domain Eukaryota; kingdom Metazoa; phylum Chordata; class Lepidosauria; order Squamata; family Lacertidae; genus Podarcis; species Podarcis gaigeae. The sequence goes on along the minus strand of NC_139679.1, from coordinate 127,208,831 downwards.
ATTGAGGGACTCGGCAAAGTTCTCCTCCGAGGGCGAGATGTTAACGAACATCAGCCTGGGGGGAAAGGCAGGAGGAGACGGTGAGGAGAAACAGAGGGTGCCTCAAGGGGGATGCATGGCACCCCTGTCAGAGACGTCTGGGTTGAACGGGGTCATCTAGCCCAATCCCCTGCATTCCTGGCAGCACAGCGCAGACCAGGCATCAAAGGGGAGGGGGAGCCATCAACTCCCTCCTGCCGACTCACATCTTGGAATTGCCGCCTAAGGAGTTCTGGAGGAGGTAGGTCAGCTTGCTGTTCCGGTAGGGCACATGGGCCTCCTGCAAGGGGGCAAAGGAAGCGGACAAGAATGGGTGCAGGAAGGGGAAATGTTTGGGGGCCCCTCCTCCCCACTTAGGGCAGGCCGGTTCCGCCAGCATCGCGAGGCTGTCCCATTCCTGATCGAATTGTAGAGTTGGAAGGAATCACAGCTCTAGAGTCCCTGACAGGTGGGCACCTCACACAGGAGACAGCGGTGGACGCCACATCCTCACCCTCGCAGAAGAGCAGTGCACTGCGGGAGGCGGGCTGTGAAGGGCTGCCCCATGGCTGGCCGGGACTCTCCCACCCGGAGTCACACGCGACCCCCCTCTCCCGCCTACCTTGTTGCTGAGGGCGGTGATGACCAGGCCCAGGTTGGAGAGGCTGCTGTTGATGGCCTGGGTCTCCTTGAGGCGGTCGCCTGTGGAGAGGGATTTGTCCAGGCGCTCACTGCCAGCCAGGTCCACCAAGCTCAGCACGGCTGCCGGGGGGACAAAGGAGGGGTGAGGGTGGAGGGAGAAGGGTGGGTGCCCCCATCTCCCCCTGAGGGGTGCTGGGGACCAGGGACAGAGTGCCGGGGGGGGGGGGGGCAAGGGAGCGCCTGAGCCTCTGGGCCAAGGCAGGGACAGAGGCCTCCGGTGAAGGGTTTCGGCAGGGGATCGTGGGGCCGGCTACACTCACAGGAGGTGTGCAGCTCCCGGTTGGCGTTGTGGCCCTCGATGCGCAGCTGGAAGAGGCTGTGGCTGCGGGAGGAGCGCTCGTTGAGATTGGTCTTGGCCACCGAGCGGTTGGCTTTGGCCCTCTGGAGCAGCTTCAGCACCTGAAGGGGCAAGCAGGGGGCAGGAAGCGGAGAATGGCAGTCGGAAGGGACCCCTGAGATCATCTGGCCCTAGCCAGCCCCCGGCAAACAGCGTGAAGAGGCTAGCCGGGCACATTTTCCACCTGGCTATTGGCTACTTGTGACCAAACTAAGATGCCCGGGCGTCAGATGGCGTTGGACATCACCACCTGGAGGGGCAAGCCTGGGAATCCTTGGAGCAAGACTGTTTCCACACACTAGTACCTCATCCTGTAGAATTCTATCCGTTACATTTTAGCTGCACAATCAGAATGAGTATCAGGAAACAAAATGGTTTCTCTCAGCAGCCTGAGCAGGAGCAGTGAACAATGTCAGTTCATTGTTCTCACTTGACTTCACTCCCCCACCCCCACTGCCCCACTCTCAGTTGTGAAGAATATTCTTATATTGTGAATGCACCGTTAAGAAAAAGAAATTGGAATAGGCCAAGATATGTGGACTGCCCCAATCCCAGCTCAAGGTGGTCATCTGAACTAGCCAGATGTTTAACTGAGAATCAGTCAGTCAGTCCATCATTTGAAAAATAAGACTTTAGAACCGCCTGGCCCCAAAATGGCAACTAGACATTCCATTTGGGTGAGTTTAACCTTGGTTTAAGGAGCCGCTTTGTGCCTAGCTTCTATATTGGAGTTTCTACCATTGCCTGCCTTCATACAACAGCGGGAGACAGAAGCATCTCAGAGAATTGCAAAGTTGGAGGGGAGCCCCCAGGGTCCTCTAGCCCAACCCCATATTCCTCACTCTGCTCCTCCCCCCTCAGAGGCTTTGGATGCAGACACACTCTGGCTGCCTTGTCCCCAGACCAAGGCCCTAAAATGGGTCACAATGGGGCTGGTTCTCCGGCTTCTGCCTCTCCTCCACCCCTTGCAAGTAGGCTGGTGGCTGGACACAGTGCAGAGAGCGGAAGAATAGTAGTGTTGGAAGGGGACCCCAAGGGTCATCTACCCAACCCCCTGAACCGCAGGAACCCCCCTGGAACCCCCCCCCCCGCGGTACCTCATGCTCCGAAGCAACGGGGACGTAGCAGAGGTTGGGGACGTGCAGTTCCTCCGTGCACTGACTCACTCGCCGGATCTCCAGCTCGGAGCCCCGCTCAGGGCGCAAGACCAGCAGGTCCCGCAGAGACTCATTGTAGATCTCCAGGAAGTTGGCAGTGAAGTGGTACTGGGAGGAGACAGGCAGAGGGGCAGGATCATATCAGGGAAGGTGGCTGGGGTGGCGCATGCCCAGCCGGCACATCGCTCCCGGCTCAGACTCAGGGACTAACTGGCATGCCTATTCCAAGATGGCCTGCAGAGGCTTCCAAAGGTGAGGCCTAGGAGTTCAGGCAGGCCAGCCCTCGGGTGCTCAGGGGATCTTGTGAGACTGAACGGAAGGCCCTGCGGAAAAACACTGGCGGTCTCACCATCCTGTGGGGCGGGTGAGGGTGAAAGAGGCAGCCCCCTCCCCGAGTGCTCAGAGGGCTTGGGAGAACCTCTCTCACCAGCGCCCTCTCTGGGAGCTCCCATGCCCAGTGTGAAACCACCTGGGAATTACAGCATGGCGAGTGAATGCAGCGGGTGTCTCCTGCGGCTTCCTCACCCCTCCACCCGCTTTGGACACCTGCAACCGCTTTCCCTCTCTGCCCCCCACCTGCCAGCCTTTGGCCTCCATCTCCCGGGCTTTCCTGAAGATCTGCTGCACTGCGCGGGGGATCATGCCGGCTGTGGAAGGGTCCTGGCAGTCGGGGCCCTCCATGGTGTATGTCTTGCCGCTCCCGGTCTGCCCATAGGCAAAGATGCAGACGTGGTAGCCGTCCAAGGCCGACTGCGGGGAGGAAGGGAAGCCGTCATGCTGGCGTCCACCAGACCATACCTGCTCCCGGAGGGGGACAGCCACTCTAGATGAACTTTCCAGACCACCCTTCAGCCAAGGCTCACAGGACAAGCCAGCCAAATCAGCAGGGTCATCATCATCATCATCATCATCATCATCATACAGTGGCACCTTGGTTGTCGAACTGAGTCCGTTCAAAAACTAAGACTGCCAAAGAATGTTTGGAAATTGGAACACTAACTTCCAGGTTTTCAGCGTTCAAGAGCCAAACTGTACGAGTACCAAGGCGTTTGAGGGCCAAGATAAGACTGTACCATACTCAACACAATAACAAACTAGAGGAACTGGGCCGCTTCCCCCTTTAATGTATTTATTTAATATATTTAATTTATTTATGTGCTGCTCTTCATTAAAAGATCTCAGGGTGGTTCACAGAATAAAATGCTTTTCCTTACCTGCACAAGCAGAGAGATCTCCTCAAAGACCTCCTCCTGGGAGCTGGATGGAGGGAAGACCTGGTCAAAGTTGAATTCATAGACAATGTCCTCTTTTCGCTCCCGGCCAACGTGGGACTGGCAGAGAATCAAAGAATTGCAGAGTTGGAAGGACCCTCGAGGTTCATCTAGTCCACCCCCCCAAGCAAGACTTGAACCCACAACTCTAAGATTACGACCCGCATGCTCTACTGACTAAGCGGTGACAGGGGCCGCATTCCCCCTTGGCCAGCTCTCCCGGGGCCACAATGCTCTCTCTCTCACACACATCCTTCAGCTGGCATTGGGTCTGTGGGCCTTGGGCTGGCCATCAACATTTGGGTTTCTCCTGCTCCTGCACCACCCTGCTATAAAAGGTCAATGCAGGAACAACACTGGCTTATTTGCGGCAGGTTGAGACTTCCTGACGTCCCCTGGCAACTGTGACAGCCCAATATGCCACTGAGACTTCGACAACCACCTTGTCCCCCCCACCCCACCCCCCCAGACTGACCTCCTCCGCCTTGGCTAAGACAAGGCTCTTGCTGTCGTCTGGCGGGAAGCGCAGGTGGCTCATCCCCGGCTTCTGGGCCTCCTTCTCGCTGCTCAGCAGGGGGCGCACGCGGCAGAAGACACGGATGTTGCCCTGGAGGGAGCGGGGATTTGTCAGCACCCAGCCCCACAAAGGGACCCCCAGCGCCAGCCCCATCACCACCGCCGGCCCACCTTCAGCTCCTGGACGGCGTTGTGCAGGGAGCGCCGCTCCATCTCCGACTCGTGCAGCTTCTGCTCCAGCTGGGCCTTGCGTGCTGCCAGCGCCTCATTCTCCTGCGCCCGCTGGGCCAGGCTCTCCTGCGCCAGGCGCAGTTCTGCCTGCGTCAGAGAAACCCCAGGGGCAGTGAGGGACGGGCCACCTCAAACCCAGAGCTGCCCACCCGCCCTCTCAGCCAGGCAGCAGATTAGGAGCGCCACAGGCTCATTCAGGGAGGAGGAGGCAAACGCAGGCTTCCTCAGCTGGGAAAGGAAAAGCACCAGCAGGAACAGACACAGCAGAGGTTAGCAATTCCACCAGACAAATATCTAGGTCCCTCTTGCGATGGATAGAAAAGGGACTTGTGTGAGAAACAGGGTATGAGGCTGAGGAAAGGGGAAGCACTTCCAGCGAGAGCTGAGAGGGATACACTTCTCTGTATGAGGGGGATTGAAGATTAAGATACAATTATGAGAGAGGGCTAGACATGTAAAATTTTGTGTTTTATTGAGATTATTACTATTATTGTTGTGATTTTTATTTATTTTCTTTCTTTTTCTCCTTATCTTCCCACCTTTTATTGCTTTTTCCTGTATTTCTTATTATCTTTTATTTATTTTTTATTTAAAAATTCTTGATTTACAAAAGTGTTTGCAATGTCTTTCTCTCATCTTATGTTTTTTAAAAACTAGTTTGGCTTGTATTATATGTTGAAAATATTTAATAATTTTTTAAAAAAAAAATTAAAGGTATCTAGCTCCCTCTTCTGGGGCTGAGGACCCACCCCTTAACTTTGATATTGATTCTGGCATCGTGGAATCAGCAGGGTACCTAAGGGACATCTAGTCCAACCCGCTGCAATGCAGGAGTCACAAGCAGGATTCCTCACCTCACCTTGGGATTCCAAGCACCTCATGGAGGCCGACAGTCTCTCCATTAAAGGGTGGGTGGAAGGGTCCCCAGCCCCCGCTCACCTCTCTGGCCTCCAGCTGGGCAGCCAAATCCTCCTTGGCCTCCCTGGCTTTGCGGCCAGCGCTTTCCAGCTCCCGGATCGTCTGGCTCTGGCTCTTGACGGTCTCCTGCAGCTGCTGCTCCTGCTCCACCAGCTGCTCCACCCTCTGCAGGCTCTCTGTGGCCTGAGCTTGGCAGGTCTGTAGCTCCAAGGCCAAGGCACTGCAAAGAGAGGGCAGGGCAGAGGTCAGATCCTGCAGCGGGAGTAGCAGAAGGAGCCCGCCATGCCCTTCTCAGGCTGCTGCTTGCTCACCTGTTCTGCCCCTCCAGCTGCTGGTTGCGGGCCGTCGCCTGCTTCAGCTCCCCCTCCAGCTGGTTCTGCCGCTGCCTCAGGGCCTCATTCTCCCCGGCTAGCCCCTGGGCCTTCTCCTTGTAGATCCCCACTTTGGCCCGCAAGTCGCTCACTTGCCCCTTCAAGTCCCAGGGGGCCCGCTTCTTCTCACCCCCGCCAGCAGCGGCAGGAGCAGCGGCTGCCAAGAGGAGAGGGATAGAGAGAGGACAGTGTGTCGGTCCCGGTGGCAGCTCAAGGATGGCACAGGAGGGGGGGCACCTCCCTCCCTTCTCTAGGCCTTACCTGGCTTAGGGGCTGCCGCAGCCACCGTCCGACGGGATCCTGCTGGGAAAGAAGGAATGAGACATGAAGCAGTGAAAGGATTCCCAAGGGGACCCTGTCTCCTCTCCATTGCTTCATGAAATATCTCCAAACAATAATAATATTTCAAAACATAAAATCAGCGAGGAACTCAAGACAGATTAAAGCAACATATGTGAGGGTTCCATTCCACGGATTGCGCCTAAAGTCAAAATCGCATATAGCTGAAATATGCTGGGTTTAATGGTGGGCGGGATTGCCAGAGCATTTTTCCCAGCCCCTCTCCAAACTTTTTATATTGTTTCCTACACTGAATGCACACGAGTTAAAGGGGCACCAAATGCAGGGTTACGGGGCACCCACATTCTACACGTCTGAATCAGCTTGCCAAAACTAAAATGGCTTCAGCAGTTCCCAAAAAGAGTCCAGCAAAGATAGCTGCCTGGTGTTGTAAGAACATAACTGGATCAGGCCAGGGGGCCTGTCTAGTCCAGCATCCTGTTCTCAGTGGCCAAACAGTTTCCTGTGGGAAACCAGAGAGCAGGATTCAAGCCCAAGAACCCCCTCCCCCTTTGTGGCTTCGAGCAACAGGTATCCAGAAGCATTTCTGCCTCCAACCATAGAAGCAGAGCAGCCATCACAGCTAGCAGCCATTGATTGCCCTCTCGGACGTGCATCTGTTTAATCCTCTTGTAAAGCCATCCACGTTAGTAGCTATCACTACCTCCTGTGGGAGAAAGTTCCATAGGTTAGCTATGCAATGCCATTGTTTTTTATACAGTGGTGGCTTGGTTCTCAAACTTCATCTGTTCCAGGAGTCCAAGACTCCAGAAACCATTCGCAAACCAAGGGATGGCTTCCGATTGGCTGCAGGAGCATCCTGCACTCATTCAGAAGCTGTGTCAGACGCTCAGCTTCTAAAAAACGTTCGCAAACTGGAACGCTTACTTCCAGGTTTCCGGCGTTCAGGAGCCAATTTGTTCAACAACTAAGCCGTTTGAGAAGCAAGGTACCACTGTAATGGAAATCAATACAACAATATTTATAATGTTTTTGAAAAATAACACGATGGGAGCTGCTCCTCTAAATGATCAATTCCTTACAGGTATGATATGACACCCTTAACAGGGACACTTCTGCAGCCCGCTGCCTACCTGTGATGGACGGCCCTGCCACACCTGCAGTCCCCCGTGTCCGAGTGCTCGAGCGGCGGCGCCCCCCTGCCAAGAAAGCTGTGTTACAGCAAAGTCCAGAAGGGCTCCCCAGGTTCTGCCCTGCCCCCCCCCCCCCCGATCAGAGCTTACCAGCCTGGCGGTGGCTTCGGAGCCCAGGGGCCGCTGGCGGAGGCTTCGAAAAGGAGGGGGCTGCTGTCACAGGTCCTCCCCGCTTGGTAGGGTCCAGGGGACCCCGAGCCCGTTTCTGGGAGGAAGGAAAGGGAAGAACTGTTTGTTATTCTCCAGGGCAGGCTGGATGACCTGCAGGGGTCCCTGACCATCTCACTGATTCTATTCAACGTCCCTCCCTCTCTGCTGGAAATGGCAATGCCCCATTCATACACCCCATGCAGCAGAAGGGAGGGGCTTGAGAACTCACCCGGCCCACCTTGGGGGGCTCATTCTCATCGCTGGCCGGGCGCTTGAGGCGCAGCCCAGACACAGGGAGCCGGGAGGGGCCTTTTGGCAGCAGGAAACTCTTTTCCTCAGAGTTCATCTTCTGCTCCCTGAGCGGTAACTGAGGTGGGGAGAGAGAGAGAGAGAGACACGAGGGTCCTTGAGTTGGGAGGGGCCAGCCCACTCCCTGCAATGCAAGAATCACAAAAGCAGGGTGGAGGGGGGTGTCGAAGCCCGAGGCAGGCGAGAGAGAAGCCCCCAGACCCCCGGAAGTGACTCACGGGAGGTGGACCATTCATCAGCTCCAGGCAAGGCCTTCTGGGAGAAGCCAGACACCTTCAGCCGCCAGTGGGAGGCCAAAGAAAGGAAGCCGAGCCTGCAAGGTCAAAGGCGGCCCAGCTAGTCCAGCATCCTGCTGCCAGTGGCAAATGCCCCCAGCACCAAGGCATCGAGACAGGCTGCCTCTGGGCCCGGAGGCTCTCCAGGGGGCCGCTCCCCTGTCCCGCAGACCTTGTGGGGGCCGGACTATAAGGGGAGGGGGGAGCCGGAGAAGGAATTCCTCTGCCCCACAAAGAACCCAGAGGTGCATTTTCAACGAAAGGACACATTCTACGCATGTCAAAGCACGCCGATGGCCGGCCCCTCCGCGGGCCGCTTTGAGAAGGCGACTGGGCCGGATCCGGCCCCCGGGCCTCAGGTTCCCTCCCCCGGATCTACAGGAAGGGCGCCGCTGCTGGGGCTTGGCCGAGACGGAAGCGCCCCGTGCGCTTGGCTGGTCCGCCCGCCCGAGGAAGGGGCCCCTCTGCCCGCGCCCAGAGGCCTCACCGCCGCCGCGCTCGACGCCCCGGCTGCTGCTGCTCCTCCTCGCCGTCCTTTTCCCTCTCCGACCCAACCGCCGCCGGATTCAAACGGGCAGCTCCCGTCCTCCCCCGCGGCGCCGCCCCGGCAGCCAATGGCGAGGCGGCGAAAGGAGGAGACCAATCCGCGGTCGCCCGTCACGCGGGCAGGACCCGCCCTCTTCGTATTACGCCAACGGCCTCGCGCCGGCTCCGCCCCTAAGCCCCCCCTTGGCGCGCGGCCGGAGCGGACGACGCACTGCGCACGCGCGCCGCCAAAGAAGGAGCCCGAGACCGCCTCCGCCGGAAGGAGCGTCGGCGGGAGGGCGAGCGTGAGTGTGCGCGCGCGTGCCGCAGGCGGCCACGCCCCTCCATGGCAACGGCCGAGGCGCGCAGGAAGCGGGCGGGCGGGTGGGGGCGGGGCCTGCGCCGCAGGGGCGGGGCCTGGGGAGGGGCGGGGCCAGGGAGATCTATGGGGAGAGAGCTCAATGTAGAGAGAGAGAGAGAGAGAGAGAGAGACACACAAACAAACCGGAGGGGCCCCCCAGGGGAGGCCGGCGGAGCGCGCCTTAGCAACAGGCAGCTATTCCACAGGTGCAGCCGCCTGCGCGAGGGGGAGCAGCTTCCCCGGTTGAAGGCCCGCCTGCCCCTCTGCGCAGGTGGGGCGGGGGGTGTCCGAGGGGGCGGGGCCTGGAGAGGAGGGACCCCCAATCTCAAGAACACCCCTAGTGACCCTGGCCCCTTTTCTCTCCCCCGCAAGGCAGCTGGGGGGGTCGGCCCCCCACGAAGGGGGTTCGGAGCCTGAAGCAGGTGGGGGCAGACAGGGCCCCAGGCCAGCTCCCCCCTCCATTCCAGGGAGGGGGGCCCCGCTGCAGCAGGGCGATCCCCTCGGAGGGGGGCCGGGGGTCCTGGCATTGGGGGACCCCCAGGCGCTGCCACGGGCCCAATTGGGAGCTGGGGCGGGGGAGACGCGGGCCGCCCCCTCCCCGCGTCCTTTCCCCTCCCTCGCCCCCTGCCGGGGGGGCGTGCCGGGTCCGGGTGGGGGCGCTGGGGGGGCTCGGCCGCCCGGCCCTCCGCATCCCCCCTCGCGGCGCCCCGCTCCGGCTGCTGCGTCACTGGCGCTCCGCGGAGGATGGAGCCGCAGAGGGTCCCGCTCCGCCGCCCCTGAGACCCCCGGCCCACCGGGGAGGGACCCCCACCCCCCGCGGGTAAGGGGCGGGGGCCGCCGAGGGGGCGCGGGCGAGAGGGACCCCGGGAGCGGAGCCGGCTAGTGGGGCGCCCCCCGCAGGCCCAGGTGGGGGCAGGACTCCGGGGTGCCTCTGCGGGCGGAGCCTGACCCCCGTCTCTCCCCCCCCCCGGCTGCAGGTGGGGCGCAATGTGATGGCGAGTGAGCCTCCCGCCACCCCCGCCTCGGCCCGGCTGACCCGGACGAGCGCCCGCCTGACCTCGGGGCCCTGGAAGCGGCCGGCGGCCGGCAGCGGAGGGGCGCCCCCCTCGCCCTGCTCCCCGCCGGCGCCCGGGGGGCCCAGCGCAGCCCCTCCCGGCTGGCCCCGCTTCTGGGAGGGCCAGGATGTCCTGGCGCGCTGGACCGACGGCCTCCTCTACCTGGGCACCATCAAGAAGGTCAGTGGCTGCCCCTCCCCTCGGGGGTCAGGGGGTGTCTCCCCCCCCCCCCGGGAGTCTCTGCTCACCCCCTCCCCCCTGCAGGTGGACCCCCTCCGGCAGGTGTGCCTGGTGCAGTTTGAGGACGACTCCCAGTTCCTTGTGCTCTGGAAGGACATCAACCCAGGTCAGTGGGAGATGCCCCCCCACACCCACCCCGCCTCCCTGGGACTCCTCTTTGGGGTCCCCCACAGTCTCCACTCCCTGCAGGCCTGGCTCCCCACCCCATCTTGTTCTGTAGGGATGACCCCAGTGCAGAGTTCACCTGTGGAACTCCTTCCCACTGCCCACTCCTACCAAGATGGTTCTGAATGCCGGTTCCTGGAAGCCGCTTTCCGGGGGGGGGGGCGTTCCCTGGCTGCCCACGGTGAGAAGGGGAGGCTGGATCAGAGGAGAACCCCCTTTGGCCCCATCCACCAATGGAGCCTCCAACTCCAGAGGCAGTCTATCTTGCTTCCGAGGCTCTTGGGGCAGGAACCCAGCTGCCCTTGGGGGGGGGGCTGGCCCCTCACGCCCCCCCGCCTTTTCTCCTAGCGGCTGTGCCTGGGGAGGAGCAGTCCTGCTGCGTGTGCCACTCGGAGGCCGTGAGCCCAGACAACCGGCTGGTGCGGTGCGAGAAATGCAGCCACGGTAAGTCCGCCAAAGGAGCCCCACCAGCTGCCCCTGGTGCCCCGTCCCCCTCCCCCGTTGCCCCACTGATGACCCTCCTTCCTCTCCCCGCCCCTGCAGCCTACCACCAGGAATGCCACCTGCCCCGCGTGCTGAGCGATGGGGCCTGGACCTGCCGGCAGTGTGTCTTTGCTGTGGCCACCAAGGTAAGAGTGGCCTTCTCTGCCCCACAGAGGTCCTCTGTCCCGGCCCCACGGCTCTCCCTCTGCCGTAGACCAGCCTGCTGTGGCGAGAGCCTGCATGGGGTGGGGCCCCCTCCTGCGCCCCAGGCACTGACTGCCCCACGGCTTTCCTCCTTCCGCAGCGGGGCGGCGCCCTCAAGAAGGGGCCCTACGCCAAGGCCATGCTGGGCATGAAGCTGGTGCTGCCCTACCAGCTGAAGGCCCTGGAGTGGGACGCCGAGCACCTCGCCAACCGCCAGCAGTGCTACTGCTACTGTGGGGGCCCCGGAGAGTGAGTCTGCCCAGGGGGGGCTTGCGGGGAGGAGGGAGGGCGCCTCTGGAACCGGGGGCTGTGTGCTGGGGGGCTCAGCTGACCAGCCCCCCCTCTTCCTCTGCCGCAGGTGGAACCTGAAGATGCTGCAGTGCCGCTGCTGCGCCCAGTGGTTCCACGAGGCCTGCACCCAGTGCCTGAGCAAGCCGCTGCTCTACGGGGACAGGTGAGGGGCAGCCCTGGGCAGGGGGAGGGTGGGGGTCAGAGGGCGAGGGCCTCTTGTGACTGACCCCCCTGGCTCCACCCGGCAGGTTCTACGTCTTTGAGTGCTGTGTCTGCACAGGAGGCCCAGAGAGCGTCCGGCGTCTCCCCCTGAGATGGTGAGGGGGAGCTTTGGGGCGGCAGTGGGGCATAAGCACAAGAAAGCAATGCCCCTGTGGGCAGGACGTCCCTGCATCTTGGGGATGCCAACGGTGATTCCATATAAAAGCAGTTTAAAGAGAGCCAAAGGAAGGTGGGTCCTTAAAAAAACCACACCTGGAGTGTATCCTGATCCACTTGGGCCCTTTAATTAACAGCTTCCTGCTCAGCTCTTGATTTCCAAATACGCCGCTTGGGATAATTGGGACACGCTTGGTAACTTAGAATAAGTCCGTCAGAATTAAGCAGCTGATCTAGAAAGCAAAGAGAGGGCAGAACGGGGAAGGAGGTTTGGGCGCCAGAGCGAAGGAAGCTGCCACCTCAAGGGCCAGGAGGCACCGGGAGGGCGTGGGAGGCCAGGAGGGTGGGGGGCTGCGCTGGCTGCGCTGAGGGATTCCCGCTGCCCCCCCCCCGCAGGGTGGACGTGGCCCACCTCATCCTCTACCACCTCAGCATCTGCTGCAAGAAGAAGTACTTTGACTTTGAGCGCGAGATCCTGCCCTTCGCCAGCGAGAACTGGGACAGCCTCCTGCTGGGCGAGGTGAGAGGCCCGCGGGGGAAGGGATCCTGGGGGCGGGAGGAGAAGAGCGGGGGCCCCACCAAACTCTGAATCTCTGGGTTGCGGGTTCGAGTCCCATGCGGGGCAAAACATTCTTGATCTGCAGGGGATGGGACCTGGTAAAAGTCTATGATCCCTTTAATGTTGGGGATTGGCAGTGTGGGCCAGAAGGCAGGATCCGCCCCCCATGAAGGAGGAGCCTCAGGGTGGGGCACCCTGGCCTGCGGGTGGCGGGGGTCTGACGCTGCCCCTTTCCCCACAGCTCTCGGACACCCCGAAGGGAGAGCGCTACAGCCAGCTGCTGAACGCCCTGACGGGACACAAGGACAGGTGAGGGGGTGGCAGGCCTGACGTGGGCCGTGGGAACCCTGGGGGCCGGGTTCAAGAGCCGCCCCATCACAGCCGCCTCCTCTGCAGGTTCATCTCTGGGAAGGAGATCAAGAAGCGGAAGGGTCTCTTTGGGCTGCACTGCCGCCTCCCCCCCCCCGCCCCCCCGGGGGCCGACGGCTCCGGGGATGCACCCAGGACCCCCTTCATCGAGGGAAGCAGGTGAGCCGGGGGTGGGAAGGGGGCAGCAGCCTCCCCCCGCCTTTGCTCCTCCGGCACCCCCCTCCGTGCCGTGCAGATAAGGAGGGTCTCTTACAGCTTCCTTTCAGGGCAGGGCAGGCGTGGGAAGGGGCCGGAGCGCCCGAGGGCCAGGCGGCGGGGGCAGCCGCGGCAGCAGCCACAGCGCCGGCGCAAGGGGCAGCCGCCGGCCCCGAGTGGCAGCGGGGAGCAGTGGGCGCAGCAGCAGCAGCAGCGGAGCACCCGGGAGAGGGAACGCCTGGAGAGGGCCCTCACTCAGGTAGGCCGGGGGCCAGGAAGGGCGGGGGGCAGGCCGGCGGGGGGGGGGGCCTGCTGCGTCCCGCTCAAGAGCCCCTCTCTCCGCCCCCAGGAGGTGGTGCAGCACCCAGTCAGCGCTAACCAGAGCTACGGCGGCTACGGCGGCACTTCCAGCTCCCACAACTTCCGCCGCACCGACGCCCGCTGCCAGGAGAGGTGAGGGGGCAAGCAAGGCAGCCCCACAGCGGGGGGGGGGGAGGGAGGCGTTCCCCACCACCCTGACGGCCTGCCTCTCTCTCCCCCATCCTGCAGTGCCCCGATCCGGATGTTCGCCTCCTTCCATCCCTCGGCCAACACTGCAGGGACCTTGAGGTGAGGGGGAGGGAGGGAGGGAGGGAGGGAGGGTGCGCCCCACCTTCCCCAGGGGGGCTTGGGTGGAAGTGGGGGGCCTCACTGGTCCCACCACCACCACTCTAGGGGAAGCCCGGTCCAGCACAGCCCCCTGCCCCCCCAGCCCCAAACCCCCAAGAGGCAGCTCTCCAGCCTGTGGGGTGAGCGGCCTCATGAATGGCTATTTGACCCTGACGGGGAGGGAACGTAAGGATCATCTGGTCCACCCCCTTGGCGTCAGACAAAGTGCCCCCTCTGAGACACCGACCTCTGCCAGGTCAGGGCAGCCCCTGTGAGCCCCACCCTCTTCCAGTTAGAGCATCGGACTAGGACCTGGGAGAGCCCAGGGTTCAAATCCCCACTCAACCGTGAAGCGGACCAGGCGGCCTTGAAGTCAGCTATCATTCCTGGGTTGTGGGGAGGAGGCAAGGGGAGGCAGGAGGGGGGGGGGCCTCTCCTTCCCCAGAGATTGGACAGCCGTCTATCAGGGACCCTCGAGTTCCTGCTTCCCACACTGCAGGCGCTGCTGGGAGTTGTAGCGCTGGTCATCCAGGGCAGGCGGGGGGCAAACTGAGGTTCGGGGTGACTTTGGCTGCAGCAAGTGACCCCCCTCCTTTCCTTCTGCAGCACCAGCAGCGGACCCTCCCTCGACCCCGGTGACGCCGCCCCTGCGGAGCGGGGCAGCCCAGAGCGATCTCCGGCGGGTGACGGCCCCGCCCCCCGGACACTCCTGCGCCACCACTCCACACCGCTGGCCCCCAAGCGCCCCCCGCAGGCTGCCCCGGCCCCCTCGGCCCTCTGCGTGGCCCCCAGCGGCCCTGCCAGCTCGGGCTACTTTGGACCCATGGGGCGGCTGGCGCGGGGGGAGGCGGTGCGCATCCTGGCTCGCCGCGTCACCACCGAGGGCACCGTGCAGTACCTGGTGGAGTGGGAGGGGGGCAGCATGTTTTAGGGGCCCCAAAGCGGGACCCAGAGGGGCCCCAATCTGCCTGGCCAAGGAGAGAGCAACAAGTGCAATTCTGGGGGGCAGGCCGCGGGGCGCTCCCCCTACCCGCTTGAGGAATGTGGACTGTGCCGTTTCTTGCTTTTGGGGGGGCAGGAGACCCCCAAGTTTCTTCTGTTTGCTGCTGCCGCTGCTCCCCACCCCCCATATCGTCGTCTTGGACCCCCAAAAGAGTTTGAGTCCTGCTTATTTTTTTACTGTTTGCTGGTTAAAGGTATTATTTAAAGAGGCCTGAGTGGGAGAGAGAGAGAGCGCCCCCCGGCTGCCCCCCAAACACACACAGCCCCCCTTGCGCCTGTAGTACTGCCTCTGCTGCTGCTAGACTGACTGTTGTACAAAGCACTTCCGAATAAAAGAGCTTCTGGGCAAGACTTTGCCGCCTGCAGCTGCTTCCTGGGGCCCAAGACCCCCCCCCAAAAAAAAACCCCACCTAAAAGCATCAGAAGCACCTGCCGGATCAGGCCCGTCCAGCCCAGCCTCCTGGCCAAAACCCCCAAGGACTCGAGATAGACTGCTGCTGGGTCTGGAGGCTCCATTGGCAGGCCAAAGGCAGCCCACAGGCAGGACTGCTGGGGTGGCTGGGTCAGGAGAGGACGAGGCTCTGAATCAGGGTTGCGGGTTTGAGCCCCACGCTGGGGCATTGCAGGGGGTTGGGCTAGGGTCCCTGCCAGCTCTGCCAGCCCACGCTTCTATGATCGGGGCACAAGAAGAACCTGCTCCTCCTGTGATTTCCAGCAACTGGCGATCGGAAGAATTGGCTGCCGACGACTGAGGAGCGGAGCGTGCCTGCCATCGCTGGCCATCGCTGGCTCCAGTGGGAGGGAGTTTCGCAGGTTAACTCTGCTGCTTGAGGAAGGGCTGCCTTTCGGAGGCAGAGCCGAGGGGGCCAGGATCCCGTCTGACTGGCTGTGGGGTGGGGAGCCCTGCCTGGGGCTGGACAAGAGCCCATTTAGGAGGGCCGGCGGAGGAGGGACGTCGCATCATTCCCGAAACCTGATCTTGGCGCAGTTTGCAGGCCGAAGCCTCCCTGGCAGAGACCCCTGCCCGGACCCCCACCTCCTGCCCCCCGAGACAGATTCAGACCACACCACCTTGGCTTTCTCCCCACCAGGCGGGGCGGAGAGGTGTTTATTTCTGCTCTCCTCCCAAAACCTCCTTCTTGGCTGTGGGGCGCCCCCCAGCCCCTCCACTTCACTCTGGGACAGTCTCCTCGACCCACTGCAGGTAGGGAGGGTTCCCCTGTTGGATGGGGACAGCGATCACCTCCGCCACTTCGTAAGGGTGCACCGACCTGCAGGGGCAGAAAAGGGGGCGTCACCTGACAGCGGGGTTGGAGTGGGGGTCCTTCAGTGTGTGTCCCCCCGGCCATCCTCACCCCCAGGCGACTCACCGGACAAACTCTGCGAGGGCCGAGGCACGCGAGCTGCGCGTCTTGATCATCTGTTGGGGGGAGAGGCAGGATCTGAATGCAAAGCGTTCATTGACTGGAAGTGTCGCCCAATGGTTAGAGGAGATGCTCTGAGCAGCCTCCCAATGTATTCTGGGCTGGGGTACCAGGCCAGAAATCCCTCCCAGGTGCCCAACACAGCACCTCCTTAATGGGGGGCTTCCCTGCCCCCCAGCACAGTGGAGCAATCCAAGGACCAGGTGGTGCAACTGGGCGTTTGGAGGCCGCTTTCCCCCTCGCCTCTGTGGACCTATAGGGATGGGGGCAGCAGGGGGCCGAGGGACTCACCAGCAGCACCTCCGAGTCCTCCTCAATCTTGCCCTTCCACTCGTAGCTGCAAGAGAGAGACGGAGAGATGGGGAGGCAGCAGTGGGGCAGTGGTTAGAGCATCAGGCGAGGGAGCCTGGGAGCCCCTTCTTGGCCGTGGCCTGCCTCACAGGGCCGTTGTGAGGGGCAGCAGAACCACATAAGGCACCCAGGAAGGAAGGGTGGGCCATGCAGAGATGTGATGAAATAAAAAGGGGGGTGGCCCAGGAAGGGGGGTGCAGAGGGTGCAAAGGGGACCGGGCCCAGCCCCCCCCTTGCAGAGCTCCTGGTGGGAATAATTGAAATGTATATATAACAATAAAAATGTATGTAAATATAATAATGAAATGAAACTGTACAGGAAGGAAACCCCCAAAATCCTGGAAGGGACCCCAGGGAACATCTAGTCCAACCCTCAGCCTGGGTTTGGGGAGGTGGGTGGGTGGTGTACCCCCGCCCCCCTTCTCTGGGGTGCCCTGCTGCCTCGCAGCCCCACCTTGGCCCAGGCCTGAGCCCTCCTCACTCACATGGAGGTGATCTGGGGGACGATGTTGACGCAGGCTGCCAGCTTCTTCTCCACGACGGCCCTGCGGGGTGGGCAGAGGAGGGAGAGAGAGACCCTCAGGGCCGGCCAGAGCAGCAGCAGATGGGAGAGGGACCCCCGGGGTCATCCATCCCAACCCCCCAGGCGGGGCTCACCTGGCAATCTCCTTGGCGACGGTCTGGTTGGGGCAGGTGACGAAGGCGGCCGAGAGGGTCCCGGGGACGTAGGGGCCCCCGGCGGAGGCGGCCATGGAGGAGAAGAGCTGGCAGGCCGGGCGCAGCAGAGGGAGCATCAGCAGCGCCAGGAGAAGGCCCTGGGGGAGGAAAGTGGGGGGCTTGGGGGGCGTGGCAGGGACCCCATTACCCCCAGGCCTGTACTGAGCCAGAAAGCAGCCCCCCCCCAGCCAGGCCGGCGTTCTGCCCCCTAGAAGGCGGTGATGGGGGGCATGGGGGTGTCTGGGGGGCCCCACTCCAGCTACTTACACCGCAGGCGCCTCGGGCCATCTGCGCTCGGCTGCTCCGGCCTGGCATGGGGCGGGTGGGGGGCGCAAGGGGGTCTCGCCGAGCCCTCCCCTCGAGGGACGTGCCTGGCCCCGCCCCCGCCCCTTTCCCGCCGCCTCCACCGGTGGAACTCCCGCCTGCAGAGAAGGGGCGCGGATCGGGGTTTGGGGGGCTCTTTGCAGGGGGTCCCCGGTTCTGCTTTGGGGGGGCCTCCCCGGCTCTCTCTCCCCCTACCTGCTCTCCGTCGCGTCCGCACCACGTGAGCACGAGCCCCGCCCCGCTCTCTGACGTCATCGTCCCGCCCACGAACGTCATTTTCGACGCATCCGCCAGGTGGGAATGCGGCCGGTGAAGCGCGCGCATGCCCAGTCCGGTCCTCCCGTTGCCCTGTCTCTTGCGCGGCCGGCCTGGGAGGTCTTCCAGCGTCGCCCCAAATGCGGCTGCCCCCCCCCCCACAAAAAAAAAACATTATTATGGTTCTGCTCTGACCTTCCAAGGCCGCAGAAGCTGCTGGAAAGGAATGGGGGGGGGGGCAGAGGGGCCTCATTTTTCATAATAATTCGAGGTCAAGGAGATAAATACTCATAGCTTAGGGCCCCTCTCTCATGGCCCCCTAAAACACCAAAGGGCGGGAAACCAGGCACATTTCCAAAATATAAGATAAAAAACAAATAAAATAAAAACTACATACAGCAACAGTGTTTTGTGCTGCGTCAGCTCCTATTTTGTTATGTGCAAATGGCTTTAAGATGCCTCTTAGGTCCATAAATTAGCATATAGCATATATTCAACACAAAACAGTGACAATTTGTTGTTGACAAAGGACAGCTGGACATACAAGATGGGTGACACCTGGCTTGAGAGCAGTACATGTGAAAAGGATCTAGGAGTCTTGGTTGACCACAAACTTGACATGAGCCAACAGTGTGACGCAGCAGATAAAAAAGCCAATGCAATTCTGGGCTGCATCAATAGGAGTATAGCATCTAGATCAAGGGAAGTAAAAGTGCCACTGTACTCTGCTCTGGTGGCTCGATGGCCCTTGTGGTCTCTTCCAACTCTATGATTCTATATCTTTTATATATATATAATAATATTTATTAAAGTTGCAAAAAAGTTACAAAAATGAGAAAGAAAAAATAAGAAAAAAAGAGAAGAAAAAAAGCAAAAATGCAAAATACAGAAAAATAAAAGCAATTAAAAACATTTCCCTCTTTCCATGTCTTATCTTTCATTTACTTATTTCTCTGACCTCCTCACACCTCCCTTTTTTGTATTCTAGTTCAATTAAATATTCCAGCAAATCCTTTTCAACTTGGTTTTTATCCTAATAGTTTATCCTAATGTAGTATAATTTTACATTCTCGTCTTTCAACAATTAAAGAATCAATTTTTACCTAATCTTTTATATCATTTCTGCTAATACCACATTACTTCATTCCAACATCCTTCTAACATTCCTGAATTTTACAATGTATCTGTAAATAAACTTTAAATTTTCTCCAATCTTCTTCCACCAACTCTTCACCTTGGTCTTGGATTCTGCCAGTCATTTCTGCCAGTCCCATATAGTCCATCACTTTCATCTGCCATTCTTCCCGGGTGGGTAAATCTTGTGTCTTCCAATACTTTGCAATGAGTATTCCTGCTGCTGTTGTTGCATACATAAAAAAAGTTCTATCCTTCTTTGGCACCAATTGGCCGACCATGCCCAGGAGAAAGGCCTCTGGTTTCTTCAGAAAGGTATATTTTAATACCTTTTTCATTTCATTGTAGATCATCTCCCATAAAGTCTTAATCCCTGGGCATGTCCACCAAAGGTGAAAGAATGTACCTTCAGTCTCTTTACATTTCCAACATTTATTATCGGGCAAGTGATAGATTTTTGCAAGCTTGACTGGTGTCATGTACCACCTGTATATCATTTTCATTATATTCTCTCTTAGGGCATTACATGCTGTGAACTTCATACCTGTGGTCCATAACTGTTCCCAGTCAGCTATCATAATATTATGTCCAACATCTTGAGCCCATTTAATCATAGCTGATTTCACCGTTTCATCCTGAGTGTTCCACTTCAACAGCAAGCCACACACTCCTGACAGACTCCCAGTCCCAGGATCCAACAACTCTGACCCCAATCCCGAATTCTCCACCTGAAACCCAACCTTCCTATCCAAATCACAAACCTCCATTATCTGACAACAATGAAGCCAATCCCGCACTTTGTTTTTTAATTTGTCAAAACTCTGCAGCTTCAATCTGTCTCCCTCCTGTTCCAGCATCCCCCAACACCTCGGCCAATTGGCCTCCACATTGAGCCCCCCCAGAGCCCCTGCCTCCATCGGTGACAACCACCCCGGAGCCCCGCCTTCAAGCAAATCCCCGCATCCTATCCAAACACCAAACAGTGCCTTCCCAACAACGCGGTTTTCAAACGCCCCACGTGCCCCGACCCCATCACACCACAAGCCTGCACGCCAACCAAATACATTATTGAACCCTTCCAAATCCAACACATCAGTGCTTTCAAGAAGTAGCCATTCCTTCAGCCAACAAAATGCAGCTGACTCATAATAAAGCTTAAGGTCCGGCAGGGCAAAACCACCCCTCTCCCCAGCATCAGCTAGCACTTTAAACTTCACTCGGGACCTCCCGCCCCGCCAGACAAATCCAGAAACATCCCTCCGCCACTTCCCGAAGCACTCCACTCCGTCCAAAATCCGCAATGCTCGAAACAAAAACAACATCCCCGGCAATACACCCATCCCCATCGCCGCAATTTGGCCTAGCAATGAAAGCCCCAAACCTGACCACACTTCTAAGTCCCTTTTCACTTCCGTCCAACATCCCCCATAATCATCCTCAAATAGGTTCACATTCTTAGCAGTCATATTAACCCCAAGGTATTTCACTTTCTTAACCAGTGTTAATCCTGTCTCTTTCTGAAACCTCTCTCTCAATCGGTGTTAGATTTTTCTCTAAAACCTTAGTTTTCAATTTATTCAACTTGAAACCTGCTACCTGACCAAATTCTTGAATCAATTCCAATACTCTTTTAGTACTAGATTCTGGCTCCTGTAATATCAATACCAAATCATCCGCAAATGCTTTCAATTTGTACTGTTTAGCTCCGACTTGTATGCCTTTAACCAATTGGTTCCTTTCTAATCATATTTAGCAAAACCTCCAGGACTGATATAAAAAGCAATGGAGAGATTGGGCACCCCTGCCGTGTTCCTTTCTCAATCTTAAACTCTTCTGTAACTATGTGTCAGAGCTGCCCCTAGGTCCCAGCTCACAGAGGACCAACGCCAGGTCGTCGTTATGTACAAAAGTCTTTATTGAAGTTCAGTTTCCATTTCAAAGCCGCAGCGCGCAGCTCTACGTCTTAAACCCTAGACCGTCGAAGTCCCGTCTGAATCTCCTCCCCTCTGACACCAGTTTAAGATCCGAGCCCTGCTCCACCTCTTCCGCTGCTCTCTCCTCCTCTGGGTCCTCCTGCCCGCTGGGGCATTGCCCTTTCTGGACTCGTCTGACGCTGAGTCGCCTGACTCCTCTCCCTGCCTCCGGCGGGCTTTAGGACCTGGTTCCCAATCCTCATTTTCTGCTGTCCCGCGCTCCTGTGCACTTGAACTTGTCTCTCGCGCCAACCCAGTGACTTTCCTCCTGACTGTTACCCTGCTTCTGTCACTGCTTCCCTCTTCCGGGAGGCTGGCTGGACTTGACCTCCCCTCCCTTGCCTGACTCTCCGATGGAGGCGTGGTCAGCCCTGACTCGTCTTCTCTCCCTGGTGGGGGACACGCTGGCCCCGATGCCTGGGACCCTTCCCCCCCACTCTGCTCTGGTGGGGACGCTTGTCCTGATTTCCAACTGCTGCTCTGGGAGTCCCCGCTGGCCCCTTGCTTCTGGAGTGTCCCCCTTGGGAACCCCCTTGCCCTGGCCACCGTCGCCCCCTTCTGTGAATCTTCCGATTCGCTGGAGAGGCTCATGGAATCTCTCGGGCCACTGTCATCTTCTCCTACGCTCCCCTCGGATTCTTCCCCTTCGCTCTCCATCTCCTCCCTTCCCTGTGCTTCTGCTCCTGAGCCCCTGACACTATGTTATTCACAATCAATTTGGCTTTTTGTTCTGAATAAATTGCACCTATACCGTTTTCAAAACCTTGGCCTACCCCCATTCCCTGTAAATTTTTCTTCATAAAACTCCAAGAAATATTGTCAAAGGCTTTCTCCGCGTCCACAAATATCAAAACTGCTTTTGTGTTGATCTTCACTTGTAATTTTTCTAAAATATTAATTATATTCCTCGTATTGTCAGACAAGTGTCTCCCCGGGAGAAAGCCCGCTTGATCTTTATGGATTTCTTCTACCAGTATCTTTCTTAACCTTTTAGCCATAATGTCAGCAAAAATTTTGTAATCCACATTGAGCAATGATATAGGGCGGTAGTTCTTAAGCTGTGTCTCTCAGACTCTGTTTTCGGTATAAGTATAATATATGCCTCCTTCCACGACTCTGGTGCCTTTTTCCCTTCCAGTATTTCATTACAAACATCCTTTAAAGGCCGTACTAACCATTCTTTCAAGGATCTGTAATATATTGAGGTTAAGCGGTCTGGCCCTGGGGATTTGCCCAATTGCATGTTCTGAATGGCTCCTTCAACTTCCTGGTCTATTATTTTATAATTCAGCATTAGCATTTTTTCTTGAGAGATTTTTTGTAATCCATTTATTTTTAAAAATCGGTCAATGTCCATTTCTTTCTGGGTCTCCTGTTTATATAAATGTTTAAAATACCTCTGAAAGCACTTCCTAATCTCCACTGGATTCTGTATGTTCTTTCCCTCCACTTCCAAATTGGTGATAGTATTAAGCTTTTGTCTTTTTTTATTTGCCAAGCCAGCAATTTCCCACATTTATTTGCCGATTCAAATGTCTTTTGTCTCATCTGTTTGATCTTCCATTCAATTTCCTGATTAATCAGTTTCGTATATTGTACTTGATATAACTTTATCTCTTTCAGGATCTCCTGTGATTTTGGTTTTGCTCTCAGTCTCTTTTCTCCTTCCTTTATTTTCTCCAAAATTTTATCCTTTTTTTCATTTTGGATTTTCTTCTTAATTGCGTTCTGCTGTATCAAAAACCCTCTCATGACTGCTTTACATGCGTCCCAAATTACTCTTCTATGATTCTATATCAAGGGCCCCACAACCTTCAGGAGCTTAGGTAAAGGTAAAGAGACCCCTGACCGTTAGGTCCAGTCGTGGCCGACTCTGGGGTTGCGGCGCTCATCTCACTTTATTGGCCAAGGGAGCCAGTGTACAGCTTCCAGGTCATGTGGCCAGCATGACTGATATCTGTCCTGGAGGTTTTGTTAAACATGATTAGAATGGACCCGCTGGTTAAAGGTATTCAGGTCGGAGCGAAACATTATAAATTAAGGGCATTTGCAGACGACTTAGTTCTAACATTACAACAGCCAGAGGAGAGTACGAAAAGAGTGTTGGACCTAATTGAGATATTTGGTCAAGTGGCAGGATTCAAATTGAACAGACAAAAAACAAAAGTGTTGGGGAAAAATTTGACACCGGAAGAAAAAGATAGATTTCAAAATGTAACGGGTTTGGAAATTGTTAAAAAAGTTAAATATCTGGGGGTAAACTTAACATCAAAAAATGCTAATTTATTTAAGGACAATTATGAGAAATGTTGGACAGAAGTGAAAAGGGATCTAGATATATGGTCTAGACTGAAACTTTCCTTGTTAGGCCGTATAGCTGTTATCAAAATGAATGTATTGCCGAGAGTGTTATTCTTGTTTCAGACTTTACAAATTCTGGACAAGATGGAGTGTTTCAAGAGGTGGCAAAAAGATATATCTAAATTTGTCTGGCAGGGCAAAAAGCCCAGAATTAAGTTTAAGATCTTAACAGACGCAAAAGATAGAGGGGGGTTTGCCCTGCCGGACTTGAGGCTCTACTATGAGGCAGCAGCTTTCTGCTGGTTAAAACAATGGCTACTTCTTGAGGACACAGACATCTTAGATCTAGAAGGTTATGATAATAACCTCGGCTGGCATGCGTATCTGTGGTATGACAAGGTGAAAGTGCATAAGAGTTTTAAAAACCATATGGTACGGAAGGCATTGTATAATGTCTGGATCAGGTACAAAGATTTAATGGAAAATAAAACCCCCAGATGGTTATCACCAATGGAAGCAAAAGCAGTTAAAAAACTTAACATGGATTCAAATTGGTTAAAATATGATGAAATGTTAGAAAAGGATGGAGAAAAGTTTAAATTAAAGAGCTATGAAAAATTAAAACATAGAGTTAGAGATTGGCTACATTACCACCAAATAAATGAAGTGTTTAAGCTGGACAGGAAAGTAGGATTCCAGAGTGAAAAGTCAAAGCTAGAAACGGAACTGTTAGAACCCAATACAAAAAACTTATCTAGAATGTATAACCTGCTGCTGAAATGGAATGTACAGGATGAAACGGTAAAATCAGCTATGATTAAATGGGCACAAGATGTTGGTCATGACATTATGTTTGCTGACTGGGAACAGTTATGGACCACCGGTTTGAAATTCACAGCATGTACTGCTTTGAAAGAAAATATTATGAAAATGATTTACAGGTGGTACATGACTCCAGTCAAGCTTGCTAAGATCTATCATTTGCCCAATAACAAATGTTGGAAATGTAAGGAAGCTGAAGGAACCTTCTATCACCTTTGGTGGACCTGCCCAAAAATTAAGGCCTACTGGGAAATGATCTATAATGAAATTAAGAAAGTCCTTAAATGGACGTTTTCAAAGAAACCAGAGGCTTTTCTTCTGGGCATGGTGGGCCAATTGGTACCGAAGAAGGATAAGACTTTCTTTATGTATGCAACCACGGCAGCAAGAATTCTTTTAGCAAAGTATTGGAAGATGCAAGAACTACCCACTCTGGAGGAATGGCAGACGAAGGTGATCGAATATATGGGATTGGCAGAGATGACCGGCAGAATCCGTGACCAGAGGAAGGAGGCGGTGGAGGAAGATTGGAGAAAATTTAAAGTATACCTTAAGAACTATTGTAAAATATTGGACGGTTAAGATGTCGAGAGGCTAGAAACAAAGAACTACAGCTGTAAATCGTAAATTAAAGGGGGAAACTTAATGAGAATATATAGAGAAATTGACTGAAGGGTTGCTGACACATTATAAAATAATGATGCAGAGAAGGGGAGGTATGGGGAAGTCATGTTTTATGTATTTGTTTGTGATTTGTTTGTTTTTCCTATACCCTTGTTCCCTGCTTTTTTTGTTTTGTAAAAACAATAAAAAATTATTATTAAAAAAAAAAAAAAACATGTGGCCAGCATGACTGAGCCTCTTTTGGCGAACCAGAGCAGCGCATGGAAACGCTGTTTACCTTCCCGCCAGAGCAGTACCTACCGTATTTTTCGCTCTGTAAGACGCACCAGACCACAAGACGCACCTAGTTTTTGGAGGAGGAAAACAAGAGTGTTATGTAGTGAAGTTCACCCTGGGCCAGCAGGGGGATACTGTACATAGTTTTCACTCAGGTCTGTAGATAGTTTTCACTCAGGTCCACGTCAGTTATTTTAGGCGGGGAAACTCTGGGTTGTTGTTGTTACAATATTGACAGCCGGCTGCCTATAAAAGCAGGCCGGCTGAGCTGTTTGCGGTTCAGTCTTCTGTTCCAGCTTACAAAATAAAGAGCTGCTTGAAGAAATCGCTGTGTCGTCTGCCATGTCTTGTTTTTATTATTGCTTGTAAGCCGCTCTGAGCCCGGCCTTGGCTGGGGAGGGCGGGGTATAAATAAAAAATTATTATTATTATTATTATGTCTACCCACTATTCTACAAAGAGAAAAAATATTCTGAATCTCAGAAGCTAGAACAGCAAGAAGGATCGCTGCGCAGTGAAAGCAGCAATCCCTCTTGCTGTTCTGGCTTCTGTGATAGCTGTGCAGCCTGCATTCACTCCATAAGACGCACACACATTTCCCCTTGCTTTTTAGGAAGGAAAAAGTGAGTCTTATATAGCAAAAAAATACAGTAATTATCTACTTGCACTTTGATGTGCTTTCGAACTGCTAGGTTGGCAGGAGTAGGGACTGAGCAACGGGAACTCACCCCGTTGCAGGGATTTGAACCGCCGACCTTCTGATCGGCAAATCCTAGGCTCTGTGGTTTAACCCACAGCACCACCTGCATCCCATCGACAAAGGACAGCTGGACATATAAAGGGCCCCACGACCTTCGGGAGCTTAGGGCCTCATCAAACCTAAATCCGGCTCTGGTTTGATGTTATGTTATTTCATATATTGGAATAGGGTGTTATAGGAATTCTAAGGTCATATATAAGCAATAAATGTTCATAAATTTACAAGGCAAACACATAAGTATATAAACCACGTATTTGAAATAGTACAGGGGAGCAATCCTGAAACCATTTTTACTCTTCCTGTAACCTCAAATATTCTTTTTCGCTTACAAATCCTTTCTTTAGGGCATATTTGTGTATGAACAGAGTGAGCCTGTGACCTGGATTCAGGAACTAAAGTATTAACCATCACAAAAGAATGGCCAGGCTGCCCAGGTAAAGCAATCAGTGACCGTTGTCAGGTATCCTGCCAGGCAGGATTTCTGCTGGAGACTGCCTCCTTCTGTAATCTATGTATGATTATTATTTTTTTGGAGGGGGGTCTCTGGCTATAGGATGGGCAACTTCAAAAGTCTATATAAGGGGAATGGGGGATCCTGTTGCAACAGTTTAATAAAGATCAGGCTTACTAGCTGCTTTGCTTTTCAATATTCTCTGGTTGGCCTCTGTTATTTTCTCTTAGAGAACCTACATAAGGACTCTATGCAGGCTCTTGGATACCCCATCAGGGAAAAATAATAATAATCAGATGTCTAGGAGATAAATTACACTACAGTTCTCAAACTGTCTTGGTTCCCAGACACTGAAAACCCAGAAGTAAGTATTCCAGTTTTTAAACTTTTTTTGGAAGCTGAACGTCCAATGCGGCTGTCAGCTATTGTTTCCAGGGCGCCTGCACCAATCAGAAGCTGCACCTTGGTTTTCAAACATTTCACAAGTCAAACGGACTTCCGGAACGGATTAGGTTCGAGAACCAAGGTACCCCTGCACTTGGTCTCTTGCTTTTGCTATTGGTTTTGCGTTTTTGTTTTTGAGGCTTTTCCAGTTAATTTGTTTTTGTGACAGTGTGGAACCCAGTTTAGCTACTGGGTTTGATTGTGTGCCTGCGGAAATGGATAAAAGCCCCCCATCCAAACAATTACTATCATCAGTGCAGGTAAGGAAAAATATAATTTTAATTTTTATCATCTAAAATACTGTCTTATTTATTTTATGGTACAGTACATTGATTATTGAGACACGGCTGGCACTGTGGGTTAAACCACAGAGCCTAGGACTTGCCGATCAGAAGGTCGGCGGTTCGAATCCCCGCTGTATGCCGGCTCCCTCGGCCAATAAAGCGACATAAGTGCCACAACCGCAGAGTCGGCCACGACTGGACCTAATGGTCAGCGGTCCCTTTACCTTAACCTTTTGGCATTGAATATTACTTTCATTTTATGGATCAATGATCTCGTTAGATAGTAAAATTCATGTTAAATCGATGTTTTAGGGGTTGTTTTAAAAAGTCTGGAATAGATTAATCCATTTTGCATTCCTTTCTATGGGAAAGCGCGCCTTGGATTTGAAACGCTTTGGTTTTGGAACGGACTTCCGGAACGGATGAAGTTTGAGCAGCAAGGTACCACTGTACAACTTTTAGAAGACATCTGTCTAGGGAAGTTCTCAATGTTTGATGTTATGCTATTCCATATCTTGGATATTTTCACTGGAGATGTGAGAACTCAGGACACATTGCCCCCCCCTTCTCCCTTCCTCTTGCCAGGGGACCCTTGGAAGGGGGGGCGCAGGATTGAAAGAGGACACCCCATCCCAGCACCCCATCCATCCTCTTGCATTCATTCCTCCACTGTCAGGAAAGCTTCCCCCAATTCTCCTTTTCTTCAGTGGCCATTCGAGCTTTTTAATTTTACTCCCCCCCTTTTTATATTAACATTATTTCCATACACTCCAAACATTTTTCATATATACAGTACTGGGGTTATACAAACCCCTCGGACTTCCCCCGTCCGCCCTGGTTTCCATATTTTACCCTCTTTTCTTGAATATTTATCCATTCTATTTCACCTCCTTATTTACTACTTTGGTTCATTTTACTTCATAAATGTTAAAGAAATCCTGCTAATGTTTCTAAGTAACTGCAATGGTTTCTAAGGTCTTCTGCAATTTTTTTCTCATTCTTGATTAATTTTTTTGTCATCTTGGTGCCTGATCTTCCGGGTCATCTTTAGCATTCGGCATCGTCCATTGTTTTGGTAATCCGCTCTTTTGTTGGGACCTTCTCTTCCTTCCACATCTGGGCTGACAACATTCTTGCAGCTGTTGTCACAGACAGAAACAGTCTTTTTAGGTCTCTTGGTATTTCTTCTCCTGTTAAACCTAGTAAGAAGGCTTCTGGGGTTTGTTTTCCCAATTCATTATAAATCATTTCCCAGAAGCCCTGGTGTTCTGTACTGAGCTGAATCCTAGATCAATAGGATCCAGAATGCAGCAGTCTGATTGGTCCGTAGGAGCCACCCAATCCAGATCCAGGTGGAAGTGAATCAGCGACCTGATTGGCCTGCAGGAGCAGCCAATCAGGCTCCTAGATGAAGTGAATCAGCGACCTGATTGGACTACAGGAACAGCCCCGAATTAGCCAATCACGCGGGGCCCATTGTGTAAATAATGTATATACAGCTAGACATTTGGGGAAAAGTTTAATTCATTGCTACTATGAGATAAATAAAGAGCATGAAATTTACACTCGACTCCGAGTATATTTCACCTTTACTACCTTACATGACCACCACATATGTTAAAAGGTACCCTCCCTATCCTTACATTTCCCGCATAAGTGAGATGTATTTTTGAACATTTTTGCCAACTTTACTAGAGTCAAATACCAACGGTACATAATTTTCATGTAGTTTTCCTTCGATGCACAACAAGCCGTTTTAAATTTTAAATCCTCTTTCCACAACGTCTGCCGTAAATTAATTGGTAAGTTATAACCTACATCCTTTGCTCACTGTATCATCACTGCTTTTACTTCTTCATCCTTTTACATTCAAGTTTTTTTTGGGGGGGCAGCTTTGCAGAGAGGGGGGCCTCTGCTCCTTGCAGGCAGTGTTGGATTAAATACTATGGGGACCTCTAGACAGTCGAAATCTCTCACCCCGCCTTGCCAATTATATCCTAATACTTGACTGTCATTTTCTTTCAAGATCAAATCAATATTATTTTTATTCATTTTCACGGTGCCCCTAAAATAATAATAACAGACTTCCGGGTTAGCGCGATCGACTAATGGCGGATTCCCTCTGAGCTCCGGAGGGAATCGGCTCCGCAGGATCGGGTCTTGCCGCTGCGGCGACGCGGGGACCCTTAAAAATCACAGGCGGTGAAGCCTGTGAGCATGGTGACTCGGCGGGCACCATTTGCGCCCCCCCAAGCTGCGAAGGAGCCTTTTTAAAGGCTACGGAACAGGGAAGGGGTGAGCGGCGCGGTGCTGAGAGTAGACTGCTCCTTCTGCGGAGCGAAGCCGCATTGCCATGGTCGGAGAGCGCTGACTTCTTCTTGTGAGCAATCGGACTGTAAAGTAACAACCCGTGAGTAGTACGGAAATTGGATCTTTAAAGAATTTTTTTATGAATTAGGCACGATCGGGGAAGGCTTAAACAGGAAGTCCGCCTCCCCGTTTTGTAAATAATTTAAAGCAAAGGACCTGCTAACTAGGGTCGAGAGAACTCTATTTTTTTTTTGTTGGTCAAAGATTTTAATTTCACGGTTTGGCAGTATAAGAAATCTTACTGGAGGATAAAGAACTAAATTTTGGGAGCTGAAGTGTCACCCCCCCGGACCCAGGCTGATAGTAGATTGAGAATGATGGACACTTGTTGGGGACTGAAACTGGGAAAGGGGGGGTGGAGTTTGGGAATCCAAAGGGGACATAATTATAATTTGTTCTGTTTTTATTCTGTTTTGTTATTGGTATGAAAATTGGGAAATTTGTGGAAGGGAATATTGGTCGATCTTAGAAAAATGTTTTAAGAATGAGTATTGATATATAAGTATTGATGTTTAAGTTTGGATAAGACAAAACTGGTTTTTAAAATGAACTAAATTAAATGAAAATAAGGTTAGCAAAAATAAATTGAGGAAATGGACTAAAGAGAAAAAGTAAAATAATAATATGTTAAAATAAATTATTAAGGTAAGGTTGAGAAATAAGTAATAAGGATTTGCTGAGCTAAGAATTTAAATTGGAATACAAGAAGGGGAGGTGTGAGGAGGTCTGAGAAATAAGGTAAAAGAAAATAAGCAATTGAAATTTTATGTGTTTTTATTTTTGTATGTTTATTACTTTTTGTTTATTTTATGTTTTTGTTTTATTATTGAAAATGCTAATAAACATTTAATAAAAATAAAATAATAATAACAATAATAAATTGTTATTTATACCCCACCCTTCCCGGTTCAGGGTGGCTAACAACAAATTTAAAACACTTAATTGTGATACAACAAAAAAACAGCATAAAATACAGTATAAAAGCATGAATAACAATAAATTCTAAAATAAATTTAGGGAAAAATCCATCCACTAAACATTAGATGATCACCAGGGCCTGCTGGCTGATTTTTTATTTTTTTTAATAAAATATTTATTAAGATTTTCAAATACAAATGCATAAATAATAAACATTATTTATATCATAGCATAATTTCATCCCTTCTTTGGACTCCCTCGCGTCACCCGCTCTCACTTACATCATTAGAAAAGGTTTTTCTAAGCAAATTACCATCTTGTTTACAATCTTATATCCGCTCATTTAAATAGAATCTAGCAGTTCTCCAAAAAATTTATATTTTCCTTAGTCTCACTTATCGTCAAATTCGGATCTAATTCAGTGGTAGGCAGTTATTTATGATCTAGCATCCTTCTTAACATTCAACCAAATTACAATATTTTTGTAGATAAATCTTAAATTTCTTCCAGTCTTCTTCAACCCTCTCTTCTCCCAGGTCTCGGATTCTGCCAGTCATCTCGGCCAGTTGCATATAGTCCATCAGCTGCATCTGCCAATCTTCCAGCGTGGGTAGATCTTGAGTTTTCCAACTCTTAGCGATGAGTATCCTTGCTGCCGTTGTTGCATACATAAAGAATGTTCGGTCCTTCTTTAACACCTTCTGGCCGACAATGCCCAGAAGGAAGGCCTCTGGTTTCTTAGTGAAGGTATACTTAAACACCTTTTTCAACTCATTATATATCATTTCCCAGAAGGCCTTCACTTTAGGGCAGGTCCACCAGAGGTGAAAGAATGTTCCTTCATTTTCTTTACATTTCCAACATTTATTATCAGACGAATGGTATATTTTGGCAAGTTTAACTGGGGTCATGTACCATCTATATATCATTTTCATTACATTTTCCTTCAGAGCATTACATGCAGTGAAGTTCAGCCCAGTGGTCCACAACCTTTCCCAGTCCTCAAACATAATATTATGCCCAATGTCCTGAGCCCACTTTATCATAGCCGATTTAACCATTTTGTCTTGTGTATTCCATTTTAACAGCAAGTTATACATTCTTGATAATACCTTAGTCTTTGGTTCTAACAATTCTGTTTCCAACTTCGATTTCTCCACCTGGAACCCTAACTTTTTATCATTTTTAAAGACTTCTTTAATCTGAGCGTAGTGTAACCAGTCTCGCACTTTATCCTTCATTTTCTCCAAACTCTGCAATTTCCAATTGTCTCCATCTTTTTCTAATATTTCCCAATATTTTGGCCATTTGGCCTCCATACTGGGTCTTTTTCGGGCCTTAGCTTCCAGAGGCGAAAGCCACCTCGGAGTTTTATTTTCCAATAAGTCTTTGTATTTTATCCAGACATTAAATACTGCTTTCCTGACAATATCCTGCTGGCTGAATTAGTCCTATTTGGGCCAGCGAGGAAACCAGGGGAGAATTAGCTATGGGATCCCAGAGCGGGTAATCTTCATAAAACGGGGAGGGGGAGGGAAGGGGAACAAAAGATCAGGCTAAGTTCAAATTGAAAGTCAGGCGGAATAGCTCTGTCTTACAGACCCTGCAGAAGGAGGTTAAATCCTGTAGGGCCCTCGTCTCCTGGGACAGAGCATTCCACCAGGTGGGAGCCATCACTGAGAAGGCCCTGGCCCTGGGGGAGGATAGTCTGACTTCTTTAGGGCCCGAGACCTCTAAACTATGGTTATTCATGGACCTGAAGGTCCTCTGTGGGGCAGACCAGGAGAGGCGGTCCCGTAAATACGAGGGCCCTAAGCCCTTGGGCTGTTGCTCACTCTGCCTCTCTGCTCATCCGGGATGGCTTGCAGGGGCAGGGTCTCCCACAGTTTCCTCTGTAGAAGGGAGCATTTCATAGTTTTTGTTTTCTTAGTTTTTGGTTTAAAATAAAAATAGGCATTAAAGAGTCATTGGTGGATGCCAAGATCCTAGTTTGGGCAAGTAATCCTTGGTGAGGATGCCAGATTGAAAATCCTATTGTCAGGGGCTCAGGAGCAGAGGCACCGGGAAGAGGGGAGATGGAGAGCGAGGGGGAGGAATCCGAGGGGAGCGTAGGAGAAGAGGACAGTGGCCCGAGGGATTCCATGAGCCTCTCCAGCGAATCGGAAGATTCACAGAAGGGGGCGCCAGTGGCCAGGGGCAGGGGGTTCCCAGGGGGAACGCCCCAGGAGCAAGGGGGCAGCAGGGACTCCCAGAGCAGTAGTTGGAAATCAGGACCAGCCTCCCCACCAGAGCAGAGTGGGGGGGAAGAGTCCCAAGCATCGGGGTCAGTGCATTCCCCAACAGGAAGAGAAGACGAGGCAGGGCTGACCACGCCTCCGTCGGAGAGTCGGGCAACGGAGGGGAGGTCAGATCCAGCCAGTGTCCCGGAAGAGGGAAGCAGTGACAGAAGTAGTGTAACGGTTAGGAGAAAGGTCACTGGGTTGGCGCGAGAGGCAAGTTCAAATGTACAGGAGCGCGGGACAGCAGAGAATGAGGATTGGGAACCGGGTCCTAAAGCCCGACGGAGGCAGGGGGAGGAGCTAAGCGACTCAGGGTCAGAAGAGTCCAGAAAGGGCAATGCCCCAGCGGGCAGGAGGACCCAGAGGAGGAGAGAGCAGCGGAAAAGGTGGAGCAGGGCTCGGATCTTAAACTGGTGTCAGAGGGGAGGAGACTCAGACGGGACTTCGCCGATCTAGGGTTTAAGACGTAGGGCTGCACGCTGTGGCTTTGAAATGGAAACTGAACTTCAATAAAGACTTTTATACATTACCACAGCCTAGCGTTGGTCTTCTGTGAGCTGGGACCTAGAGGCAGCTCTGACACCTATATTATTG
The DNA here is from genome assembly GCF_964106915.1 of Podarcis gaigeae. NCBI lineage: Eukaryota > Metazoa > Chordata > Lepidosauria > Squamata > Lacertidae > Podarcis > Podarcis gaigeae. The sequence continues at coordinate 127,176,307 of NC_139679.1, read as the reverse complement.
GGTTGTTATTTTTATTCTGATTACAGTATATATGTTGTGATCTTTTCTGTGAACCACCCTGAGACCTCCGGGTATAGGGTGGTATATAAACTCTAATAATAATAATGCAAAGGTGCAAAAAAGAATGATGGAAATATAGGCTGTTAGACCTTTAAAATATGCCCTTCTAAGTTGCTTCTGAAGTTCCCCACTTCCCTTAGCATAGAAAGAGACGGCATGTTAGGTAAGTTAAAAACGCAGGCAGTGTAATGTAGGTTCCCAAAGGTAAATGTTTCTAAATGATTTGTATAGAAACACCAAGGTGGCTTGCTTAAGCCACACGATCTAAGCTTGGAGCCCCCAGCTTAGACCTCCTTCCTGGAATGGGAAAAGCAGCTTCCTTCCTCCCAAGGTGAGGGAGAGTGGCCTAGCTAAGCCTGGCAGGACAGTTTACTCTATGGCATTAACCCCTTCAGGCATTAATTGGAGTTAAGTATGGTGGTTCTATGACACTGGTTCTCCCCCAAGAGTCTTGTTCGTGGAGCTGCTACCTGGCAAGGTCAGAAGGGACCTGGCTGGGTGTACCTGCCAGGTCCCTTCTGACCTTGATCTGATCTCGGCAGATCTGCTCGGCTGCTCTCCTGGCCTGCTTTTAACAACCGTACCTCAGCCCAGGCCTCTTGGCACCTCTGCAGTATGTGGGCTTCCATTCATGGCTGATTTTTTTGGGGGGGGATAATATTGTCTCCCAAGACAAATGGATGCCTACAACAACCACCACAATTATTATTAATTGAATTTGCATACGTTCCTTCATCTGGAGATCTTCTTTGGCGATCCCTCGTAGCCGAGTAAGATTATCTTCCATAAACATGGTTTTAACAATGAGTCCGTAAGTGACTGTGGAGGCCAATTCTGGATCCACACGTCCTTCCACAGTGGGGACATTGGTTTCTGGGCAGGAGCTGATCACAGTGTGGATTTGCCAAGCATGCCTTCCTCTTAGCACGTTTCTCCCTTGGTCCTGAGTTTGAGTGTCTTCAAAGCCCAGGACATCTTTGGCAAAGGCTGTTTTCCAGTTGGAGCACTCGCAGGAAAGTGTTTCCCAATTGTTGGTGTTTATACTACATTTTTTAAGATTTGCCTTGAGACAGTCTTTAAACCTCTTTTGTTGAACTGTGGTGCCCAGAACTGGACACAGTACTCCAGGTGAGGTCTGACCAGAGCAGAATACAGTGGCACTATTACTTCCCTTGATCTAGATGCTATATTCCTATTGATGCAGCCCAGAATTGCATTGGCTTTTTTAGCTGCCGTGTCACACTGTTGGCTCATGTCAAGTTTGTGGTCAACCAAGACTCCTAGATCCTTTTCACATGTACTGCTCTCAAGCGAGGTGTCACCCATCTTGTATTTGTGCCTCTCATTTTTTTGCCCAAGTGCAATACTTTACATTTCTCCCTGTTAAAATTGACATGAGCCAACAGTCTGGGCACCACAGTTCAAGAAGGACATTGATAAACTGGAACGTGTCCAGAAGAGGGCAACCAAAATGGTCAAAGGCCTGGAAACGATGCCTTATGAGGAACGGCTAAGGGAGCTGGGCATGTTTAGCCTGGAGAAGAGGAGGTTAAGGGGTGATATGATAGTGATATGTCACATAGAGGAGGGAGAAAGGTTGTTTTCTGCTGCTCCAGAGAAGCGGACACGGAGCAATGGATCCAAACTACAAGAAAGAAGATTCCACCTAAACATTAGGAAGAACTTCCTGACAGTAAGAGCTGTTTGACAGTGGAATTTGCTGCCAAGGAGTGTGGTGGAGTCTCTTGCTGTGCCTCCAAACCACCAGCCATGTCAGTTTTGTCCCAGGCCGCCCCTGTCTGCAGGGCTACAGGAATCAATGGGGGCAGGAATCAATGCATTGATTCAAAAGGAAGCTTATGGTTTGAATGCCATAATCGCTGCACTGGTTGGGTTAGTGGAGACAGGAATTCTAACCGTAGCCCTGCAGACAGGGGCGGCCTGGGACAAAACTGACATGGCTGGTGGTTTGGAGGCACAGCAAGATGGCAATGGGTCTGAGCTCACTAGGTCCAGGGCTTTTTTGCAGCCAGAACTCACCAAAACTAAGTTCCGGCATCTCTCAAGGGTGTGGTCTGGCACCTCTTTTTCTATAAAAATAGCACCAACTAGGTCCCTATCAGGGTGAGTAGCTAAACCAGGGGTAGGCAAACTAAGGCCCAGGGGCTGGATCCGGCCCAATCGCCTTCTAAATCCAGCCTGCAGACGGTCTGGGGATCAGTGTGTTTTTACATGAGTAGAATCTGTCCTTTTATTTAAAATGCATCTCAGAGGCAAGGGAAAGCTGAGGGTAATCGACAAGGAATCTGGACTTTAAGAAGGTCAATTCCAGGAAGCTGAAGGAGCTACTGGGTGAAATCCCATGGTCAGAAATACTCAAAGAGAAGGGAGTCCAAGATGGATGGGAGTTTCTTAAAGGTGAAATCCTGAAGGGCCAAATGCAGACAATTCCATCAAGAAAGAAAATTAGGAGGCAGCTAAGGAAACCGGTGTTGCTGCGTAAGGAGCTTACAGATGAGCTGAGAGTTAAGAAGGGAATGTGTAAGAAATGGAAGACAGGGGAAATGATAAAGGAGGAGTAGACACAACTAGCCAACAGTTGCAGGGTAAACATCAGGCGGGCTAAAACTCAGAATGAGCTCAGGCTTGCAAGAGAGCTTATAAATAACAAGAAGGGCAGAAGTAGTAGTTTCCTTAGGATATGCTTCTGGAGGCAAAGGCTACAGAATGTTGGACTTCAAAACAGGAGAGATCAGCACCATCTATGTAGTCAGTGGCATAGCTAGGGGTGCAGGAGGAAAAAGCAGTGTGGGGCCAGGACAAAAGTTTTGTCGAACCAAATGAAGCCCATTTAGTACGCAATCTTCAGAAGGGCCTCTGTGGTCTAAGACAGGCTGCTGGGCATGGAATGAGACATTGTACAGCATGTTCACACAGCCAGGGCACACACAAGCCACACAGACAAGTGTTTGCACGGCAAATGCAAAAATGGGCCCTTTCCCTATGTACTGGCATTCGTAGATGACTTGCCTATTGCAAGAACGAGTAGCCAAGATTGCACACATAGTTCTCCAGTATTTAAGCAAGGGTGTGGAGGTCAAGGAATTTGGAAAATCCTCCTACAACCCAGAGAGCAGAAAATGTATTGTTTCTTCTAAGTCAAAAGCCAAAGGTCACTGAGCTGCTTGACAGCCTCGGTTCTTTGAGTCTGTCGGGTCACTTACAAGCATCACTGTCTGCCTGGTACCATGTTGTTTGCTGAATCCTGGCAAGACCTACATGTGAGTAAACGTGTTTTCTTGTACTTACCACACAGTCTGATTACTTTTGCAGGTGGCAAAGGGCATGACTCCAAGTACATTTAAAGCTAAGCAACCTGCTCTCAAGTTTCGGTTTCTACTCTGCAAAGGGATGGGAATAGTTTAACTCAGAAAGGCCAAGGCTCTAAACCTCTCATGTGAGAGATAAATTAACTTTAATATATCCTCTCTTGCTTATCCATCAAATAGTTTCTGCCCAGAACCCTCCCGTTCCACCCAATAGAAGGCGAAATAAGATGAGCCACCCACTACTCACTTGCATGGCTCCCATAGGGTGATTTTCTGGGGAACTGAGGAAATCAATAGCCCCCCCCCCCCATCACAAACATGGCTCTTGCAAAGAGGTCCTTCTTCGCCTGCAGCGTTGGCCTACACCACAGGGTTGTCTGTAGGCTAAGGCTGGCCCAGCTGGCAAGAGAGCGCACATGACCACAGAGGCTCCAGAAGCCTCAGTCCTCCCTATCTGTAAAATGGGCCCATGAGGGACCTCCTTTTCCAGCTTGCTGTGGGGATGGAGGGGCCAGTGGAACAGGCCTCTGCTCTGTGTGGCTGGGCCTGGAGGTGGAGGAAGGAGTGAGCAGGGCCTATCAAAGCCACCGCACCCCCCTCCAGATGTGCCTTGGGATGGGGGGGGGGAGCTGTGCTGAGCCTTTGCACCCTGGGTGATAAGAATGGGGGTGTCGCCACGTGGGGAAGGTTGAAAGTAGTAACCCCCGCATCAGACACTGCCTTCTTCTCCCACCACACCTAAAAATTGCAAGCTGGGGGTGCCCTGTGATGGAGGGGGAGTCATGCCGGGAGAGTGGTGGATCCAGCCTGGTGGGGGGCACCGTGAGACACCCCCCTCTCCCGCCACCTCGCCTTTCCTGCCCTCCGCAGCGGCTCCGGTGCCCCCCCTCCAAATGCAGCAGCAGCTGCTGCCGGCGGGCGCCTTTAAGAGTGGGCAGCGCTCCTGCGGCGACGCGGCGGAGATGCGCTGCTGCTGCTCCTCTGCGCGGCCGGCCGGGCTGTGATGCTGAGGCGGCTGCCGGAGGAGGAGGAGGAAGAGGAAGGAGGAGGAGGAGGAGGCAAGGCGAGGAGCGAGGAGGAGCGAAGAGCGGCGTTGGCGGCGGCGGCGGCGAGAGGGAGCCTGTGCGCGCCGCAGCCTCCGCGCCAGCATCCTCCTCCTCCGCGGCCGCCGCCTGCATCCTCGCCCGCATCCTCTCTCGCATCAGGACCAGCGGCGACATCCTCTCGCATCAGGACCAGCCGGGGAGGCGCCGCCAACAGGCGGGCGGGCGGGCGGGGGCGCAGTGCGGGGGAGGCAGGCAGGCAGGCAGGCAGGCAGGCCCGGCGCCCCCCCCGCCCGCCGCCTCCTCCTGCCGGGCCGAGCCCCCTCCCCGCGGCTCCCGCTCCCTTTCCCCTGCCGGGCCGGCCGACCCCCTCCCCGGCTGGTCCATGAGCCGCGAGCGCGCAGGCAGAGGCTGAAGGCACCATGTCCTATGCCCCCTTCCGAGGTACGGGCGCGCGCGTGGATGTGTGTGTGTGTCGGGGGGCCGAGGGAGGGGAAGCTCGCCGCCCCCGGCCAGGTCCACCCAGCCCGCGCCCCATTTTCGGGGGATGCAGCGGTGAATCCGGAGCGAGGCTGGCGTGGGCTCGGATTGACGGGGCGCGCGGAGTGGGGGTGGGGGCTGCAGGCTGGAGATTATTTTGTGTATCTTGGGGGTCGTCCTGGGGCCTGGCGGGCAAGGCGGGTGGGGGGCGGCTGGAACCTGGGGGGCAGGTGCCCCCCCACTCCACCCCCGTCTGGCCCGCTTGGGTCTCCACGTGGGGCGGAGGGGGCAGGGAGGCGTCGTGGGTTGGGGGGCAGGTAGCGCAGCTCCTCCCGCCCCCAGCACCTCTCTGTGGGGAGGAGGCCGAACGAGGCCCCGCCATCACCACCAGAGGCCCGGGATCCCCTCTGCTCAGGGGGGGGGGGTCTGCCTGAGACGGAAGCCTGTAAGGGGGGTGTCTTATAGCTCTTCTTGCCCCCCCCCCCGGCCCATGCTGCTCACATCTGCCGTCCTCCCTTGACAGAGTGGGCCCCTTCCTCCTGCCTGCATCCTTGAAGGCCCCTGCTTGACCCATAGCTCAACCCTCAAATTCGCCCCCCCAAACTAGCCCTCTCTGGCGATCCCACTTCCTGCCGTGCAAAGGGTCAGGGTTGGCACTGCCATGTGGTCCCATGCGCCCAATGTGCCCCCCCTCCAATTGCTGAGCAGACCATGATGGCTAGCTCAGGGGTGGGGGTCCGAATAGGGTCCTGGGGGTTTCCTGAGTGCCCCCTCCCACTGCCAGCTGTGCCACCCCCCTCCTGTGGCCCTCATGTGGCAGCCTGTCTCCTGTCGCGGCTGGACCCTCAGCAGCCAGCAGGACCAGTGGTCAGGGAACAGGGGCTCCTGCCACACCTGGAGACTGCTCCGCGCACCTGCAGGTTCCTAACTCCTACTCTGCCCGTGCTCAGAGGCCCAGAAGCCTCAATCTGTGCCTGCCTCTCCTGTGGGGCAGACCCCCTCTCCGCCATTGGGGGGGGGGAGTTAGTGCAGCACCAGCACAGGCAGGAAGGCAAAGTGGGTGAGGGGCAGCATTTTGTGGGGAGGGGGCCACAGTACGCCTGGCAAACAATTTCATGCATGCATTTTGTGGTTGTGCCATTGAAAGCATGGCGGGGGGAGCAGTGTATCAGGATCCCACACCAAGTGACATGTGGGGGATGGGGAGAGAGCCCAATAATCCCCACTTGAGGGGAGAGAGTGACCAGGGTGTGGGTGTGTGTATTGCTCTCTGTTCCCAGTCCTTGTGTCTTCAGAGGAAGGGGCTTCTTGGCGGGGCTCTGGGACCCCTCGCTTGGCACCCGGAGGCCTCCCTTCTCTTCCTGTGGCAGGAGAGGGGGCGTGATGTTGCTAGGCAACCCTGTCAGAGGGATGCTGGGGTGGTGGGGGGGCTGTTTCAGCAAGAAGCACATTCCCAGAGTGTGATGCTGCACTGCAGGGAGCTGCTGCCCCCCCCCCAGCCACACACACCCGCCAAGACCTCCTTCTCCCCCCCCCAAGACAGGAAGGTCCGGCTTCTCCACACCCCCACCTTCCCATTGGGTGGCCTGAGGAGGAAAGGGGCACCCCAAGCCCCCTCCCCTGCTGGCGTGTCCTGGGCTGCCCGAGTGGCTCTGCTGCCACTTCCAGGAACTGGGGCTGCCCCCCCCCCCGCTCCTGTCACTCTGTGGTTGACCCATAGCACAGTTGTTTGGGGGTGCAGGTCCCAATCCCCCAGGATTGACTTGTGAGAGGAGGGTGGCCACTTCTCTTCCGCCCCTCCCCCGTTTTCTCCTTGGGAGACCACCCAGGGCCTTTCTTTCCGGTGGGGGGGGGGGGCGTTCTGGTTGTGTCTACAGTGGTGCAACTCCTTCCTGCTTCCCCCCAACAAAATGCTGCTGCCCAGTGGCTTCTGCCGCTGCCCATTTGCATAGCAACAGAAAGAGGATGGAAAGGGGGAGTGGGGGTCTCCAGGACAGAGATGAGGTCTGGGTCATCTCTGTGGTGGCTGGCAGGCAGCTGAAGGGTTAACAGTGTGCTTTGGCAGGATCCGCACCCCTGTCCTGGGGGGGGGGGTGTCCAGGTGGCCTTGTGGGGGCTCTGCCTCATGTGACCAGCAGAGGTTGGGTGCTTCCCTTTGCCTGCTGGGGAAAGAGCCTCACTTGGAGAGGTCCCCAAAAAACATCGCTTTTCCTGGGCCAAAGCCACATCTTCCCCTCTTGATGTGTTTCTGGGGGGGGAAGAGATTTTTTGGCAAGCATCCCCGAAGATGATTTAATGAGCTTGTGGAGAAGGGATCTGCATGCCTCCAGATCTGATTGGCACCTGGAGCTGGGAGCAGATTCGCATTTGCATGCCATTTGCATATCGCCAGCCAGTCCTTTTCACAAAAGGAATGTGTGTGGGAGCTTGGCATTTTTACGTTGTGGGGGGGGGCTGTTCCCCTCTCTGCCACCATTTCCTGGCCTGTGGCTCTTCCTTGTTGGACTTGGAGGGCAAGGGGGGGGGGCAGGCAGCGCCACTCGCACCCAGGTCCCTAGCCCCCTCCCTCCTTCTATGTGTCCCCCACCCAAAAGCTGGTGGCGCCTTACAGGCTTCTCCATTCTGATTGGCCTTCTAGCAGGTGGAGAAAGAATGGCAAAGGAAGAGAGAGCGCAAGAGAGATTTTCCCTTTGGCCACGTGGGGGGGGGCTCGGGGGGGGGCAGCCACAAGCACCAGCCGGGCACCTCTTCAGGCTAATTCATGGAGGGGGGTTAGAATCTCAGATATATATAATCTCATTGCCATATGGCACCTGAAACCTGGACTATGGTTGCCACAATTGAACGTCTAGGCGCCGTTTTTCGTTGTGGTTGTTAGCAATGATATCATAATTACGAATAACATCATTTCTATACTGCTTTATATTTTAACAAACAAATCTCAAAGCGGCTGGCACACCTCTAAACATCAGAAATAATAATTCAGAATAAATTTAAGCTTCGAGAAAAACATTTCAGCTCCTTCTCTAAGAGACATTCTGTTTTTCCCTGTCGCCACCTGGCATCCTGAGATCGCTACGTGGCCAGAATTGGAGCCGTGCCAGTCGCCAAATGCACCTGGCGCCTGGCTAATTTCTAACGCTGCTTGGGAGGTTGTGGCCCCTCCTCCTGCCCCCTTCCGTGGGGCAGTTCTGAAACCCACTTGCTGCACTTCGGAATGCAATCACACAGGGTCAGCCGAGGAGGGCGCCGGAGTTTCTGGCTAGGGGGTGTGGAGGACTGGACTGGGCTGGGGGTGTGTGACGCTGGGTGATTTTCATCTGCCTGTGGAGATGGGATGAAGGCAAGGATATAAATTTAATAAATAAGAATGGTGGTGGTGGTTGCTTGGGCCATCTCTGGCATTGCTTTGCCCGCTGGGGGCAAGATTGTGTTGCCAACCTGCTGCCCCCCCCTCCAGGTGTTTGTCTCAGGAGGGACTGGCTCTTTCTGCCTGCTGCTCGAAGCTGCAGGGAAACGCCTTTGGGCAGGTGGGCCAAGAGCGGGGAGCATGCGGAGGCGAGTGCGAGGGCAGCTGCCCCAAAAAAGCCACTGGGGGTGAAGTTCAGAGGGAGAAAAGGCAGCATTTCTCCCAGTTCACTGGTGGAACTCCTTGCCACATGAGGAGAAGGTGCCCAATGGCTTAGGCAGCTTGCAAAAGGGCTGGGGAAGGGAGGCGCGGCTGGGGGCTCTCAGGGCCAGGAAGCAAAGAAGAGCCTTTCGGGGACTCTTCCAGCGCCTGCTGCCAACGTTTTCATTCAGGCAAGCCCACCCAGACACGTCTTTTCATATTTCCGCTCGCTGTCGATTTTAAGCAGTTCCCCGACTGTTTTCCACTGCCTGTTTTACGTTTCAACGTTCCGGTAAAACTCTTGTTAGGAGGCTTATTAGAACCAAGCCGTATGCAAAAATTGTAGAATCATAGAATCATCGCATTGTCAAGTTGGAAGGGAACTGTCTAAGATGCCTCCCCCCTCAAAAAAAGAGCTGGTTTTCATTTTTCAGCAAAATCTGACAAGCTGTCAGCGTGTAAAATTCACTTTGCTTAGTGTTTTTTTTAAAAGGGCTCTCTGTTAGGCAAAAGGGGCATTGCTGGTGGGGGAGAGATGGCAGAGTGGACCCTCCCCCATATTTATGGAGCTTGGTGGGGGTTCCTTGGAGACATTTTTGAAGCCCAACTCCTGATTATTATTATTATTATAATACCCTCCATCTGTAGATATCAGGGTGGTTCACAACATAAACATACAATATAAAAAACACAAAATTTAATGAAATTTACACACCACGTGACTGAAAAAAACCTCAGCCATTTACAGAAAGAGAAAACAAGCAAAATTTGGGGGAAATCACAACCCTACAAAAGTTAGAATTTGTACTAAAACAGGTTAAAATAACCTCTACTTTCTGAGCACCTGTGCAGGCTTGTCTGAACAAAAATGTTTTCAGCAGGCTCTGCAGAGAGTTCCATGAAGGTGCCTGTTGGATTTCCAGAGGCAGGGAGTTCCAAAAGGCAGAGTTAGGGTTAGGCACCTTGCGTGTCTCAGGAATCTATGCACCTGGTCTGCCCCTGTTGGGTGATAAAATGGAGAGAGGGAGACGGGGTGCTGGGTGATGCCCCCCTGCCTGGCACCCTCCCGCCATTTTGGGGAGGGCAGCTTTCACCAGCCCCTGCCAGGCTGGCCACGTGGGTGATGATGGGAGTTGTAGTTCAAGGGAGGTCAATCTAGGGCCACTCCCTGAGAAAAAATATTTTGGGGCAAGAAAGGATGCAAAACCGAGAAAAACTGCCCTTCCCAAAGGCCAAGCCATGCCTGGGTGGCCGGGTGGCTGACTCTCTCGCACCCGAGTCCCGTGTGATGCCAGGGCTGGTTCTTGGAGTCCATTTTGAGCTTGTGGGGAGCGTCAGCCCCTCCTCATCCCAGTTGTGGGGCTGCCCTACTCTCCCTTCCTGCTGTCTCAGGACCCCTTTGGAGGGAGAGGCCAAGCGGGGCCCATATTTTTCTGCAGCCCCTGCCAAGATGGAGGCTGGCGCTGCTGACTCCCTTCCTGGCCAGGGAAGACGGCCTTTTGTGCCCCCCACCCCTCCCAGGTGGCCCCAGGGCCCCTCCTCAAGTGGGCCCCGGAGGGACCTGTCCCCCCTTCCCTGGCAGGGACTTCTTCAGTCAGGCCCCTCGGAAGGAACCAATGAGGCTGAGATTTTTTGGGGGGAGGGGGATGCTTTCACCATTGACACACCTCATTTGGATCCCCCCCCCATGCCTAATAGCGTCAAATACTTTGGGGAAGTAGGTAAAGGGCAAAAGCTGCTAAGTTCAGCTGGTTACCTTTTCATGCGTTGGCATCAGGCTCCCCAGTTCAAGGTCGGCAGCTCAGAAAGCGGAAGGCCAGCCCCCAAATGGGCAAATCTCGCAGCCATGCAGGAGCACAAGGGGGGGGGGCGGACAGGGGGACTCCTGCCTCCCTGCACCATTATTATTACTAAGATTACTATGATTAGTTGTAATAGTAGGAATGCCATCCGTCTAAGTGCCTCACAGCGATTTCGCAAGAAAGATGCCTTAAGCTTTGGGCAAATTCAGAGGATGGGCCAGGGCAGAGGCAGCGCTGCTTCTCCCGCCCCCCCCCCCGAGTCATGTGGGGGTAGGATTTCATTGGGAGCACAGTCCTGACTCCCTAGTACCCAACCTCTAGGGGCTCAACGCCCCCCATCAAATATTTGAGGTGGCCACCCCCAAAAAACTGATGGGCATTGCCATTCTTGTGATCAATTATGTGGGGCAGGCTTACCTGCCCCCACTATCGTATGCATGTTATTATTGCTATTATTAATAATCAAACTTGTATACCCCCCTATAGCCATAGGTCTCGGGGCGCTTCACCCTGTAGCGCGGCGGGGCTCCGTCATGTGGCGGGGAGTCCCGCCGTCCCGCCTGCGGCCGCTGCGTCTGCGCGCACGAGGCGAGGGCGTGGGCGTGGCTTCCCCTGCTGCTGGGCTGACGTAGAGGGGCGGGGTTTTCGCCGGCCCGAGGGGCGCGCGAGGCGGCGGAGGCTCCTCCCCTCGGCCCCTCCACCGCGCAGCCGCAGTGCCTCTCCTCGCCGCCGCCTCGGTTTACCTCAGGCGGAGCGCGAGGGCGGAGGTCGGTCGCCGGGGCCGCCGCTTCGCCTTCGCTTCCGGGCGGGAGCCGGGAACGAGGGACGCCCACCCGCCGGGCGCTTCCGCGAGGGAGAGAGGAGGCCGCGGGGTCGGCGGGGGATGGGCGAGGAAGAGGCCTCGTGAGGAGGGGCGGAGCCTCAGGCCGGAGGGGCGGAGCCTCTGGGCGCCCTCGAGGCCCATCAGCACCACAATTCCCCGTCACTGGTGGATCCCGCGAGGAGGAATAATGCCTAAGCCCGGAATATCCCGCTGACCTGAGAATCAGAAGGGGCCCCCCAGGGCCATCTAGTCCAGCCCCCCGGAATGCACGATTCTTCGCATCCATGACAGGCGGCCGTCCAACCTCTGCTTTGGAGGCTCCAGGGAAGGAGAGCCCGCCACGGCTCCGCTGTCAAATAGCTCTTGCTGTCAGAAGCGCCTTTCTGCCAAAAACAGGGTCAGCTGAAGGAAAACCTTTTACTTTATATTGATTCACAAATGTGTGAGGAAAGTCCGAGTGGATGTCCTGCAGCTGGCCGCCCAGCCTCTGCTAAGAAACCTCTGTTCCACTACCAAACAGCTCTAGCTGTCAGAAAGTTCTTCCTGACGTTTATTCGGCATCTCCTTTCTTGTCACTTGAAGCTCCTGGTTCGAGTCCTACCCTCCAGAGCGGGAGACAGCAGCAGGCTTTCTCCATCTTCCATGCGGCAGCCCTTGAGATATTTGAAGATGGCCATCATATCTCCTCGCAGTCTCCTCCAGGCTGAGCATATCCAGTCCCCTCCAGCATTCTGCGTAAGGCTTGGTTTCCAGACCCTTGATCATATTCCTCTGCACACCTTCCAGCTTGAACAGGGAGATGTTAGAAGAGTTGGCTTCACTCTTTCTGAAAACACACTGAGAAATGGGTAACAGCAGAAGAAAGAACTGTCACACTGTTGGCTAGCGCAAATATGCTGCATAAAGTACACAGAAGAGGCAGCAAACACTGTCGTTGGTTGTGAGGAAGCTTATACTTCTGAAAATTTTGCAGATGGAGAAAAAACAGAAGAGTCACTAGTCACAGAAGAGCTGGTTGTAGTAAGTTGGGCCATTGTAGGTGATCAGAAAAAGATAAAATTGTTGACAAACCATTTCCAAGCGTTATGCATTTGAAGATATAATACACTTTTTTCCCCAAGCTAAAAAGTCCCCAATGCTGCCGCCTTTCCTCATAGGGAGCTGCTTCATTCCCCCCCCCTAATTTCTTTTGCCCCCTTTTACAGACCTTTTCCAGCTCTACAATATCCAGGGTAGATGTGGCCACCTCTCTGCTCACCAAGCAGAGGCCCTGTTCTGGATCCTTGGAGAACCCCACTTTCTACATCCCATCCTCTTTTTCCTACACTCTGCTTGCGACTAACTTAACCAGTCCTTGACCCGTTGCTTCCAGGACTCCTATGCTTACTGGGTGTGTGGGTGTCTTTGGTCAGATACTTTGTTGAAAGCTGCACACCCCCCCCCCCCAGTCCTCAGTCTCAACATGCCTTCTGCTCCTTAGCTTGCATCCTCCTTGGAGATGCCAGACAGAGGCAGAGGACTCGGGTGGTTGGTCCCTAAGGGCCATCCCTGTGCAGGGAGAGGCAATGCTCATCTCACAGCAGGCAAAGGGCGGGGTGTTGTGGACGGAAGTGGGTAGTTGGGCACTGGCTCAGTCCAGGGGCACCTGCTTCTCTTACTTCATTGGAATCCATGTGGGGGGGGGGGCAGCTTGTAGGCCTTATCTCCACTGGGACACTCAGATCCCGGAGGCAAGCCAAGGGGAGGATGAAGAGAAGCTTTTGAGGGGGAGCAGGGACGCGGGTGGCGCTGTGGTCTAAACCACTGAACCTCTTGGTCTTGCCGATCAGAAGGTCAGCAGTTCAAATCCCCATGATGGGGTGAGCTCCCGTTGCTCGGAGATAAATAGGTACTGCTCCAGCAGAAAGGTAAACAGCGTTTCCATGTGCTGCTCTGGTTTCGCCAGAAGTGGCTTAGTCATGCTGGCCACATGACCCGGAAAAACTGTGGCCAACCTGGCTCCCTCAGCCTGTAAAGCGAGATGAGCACCGCAACCCCGAGTCGCCTTTTGCTGGACTTAACTGTCAGGGGTCCTTTACCTTTAAGGTTTGAACTGGAAAAAGATAGGATCGCCTGCCCTGCCCTTCCAGACTGTTCTGCGCCCAATTCTAAGGGCTGCAGGCCTTAGGTTATTGACCTTCAAAGTCCAAACTTCCCCTTGCGGCCAGGACACAGGCTGAGGGCTGCCCTGTAGTTCCTGGGCTTGAGTCAAGATGCTCCCAGAGGTCTTTAAAGCTCTAAAGGACTCTGAGAGACCACCCCTTCCCCCAGACCTGCCTGGGCATTAAAATCAACAGTTGTTCTGGTATGTGTGGGGTGAGTAGGTGGCTCGTGGGAGAGCCTTCTCCACAGTGACCCCTTAGCTGTGGGCTCCCCCCACCCCCGTGCTCCTTGCATCTTTGTGGGTCAGCTTTTGATGCATGCGCCTGTCCTTGCTGTGTGACGGGGACTTGTTCTAACCTCTTTTAAATCTGCCATGGCTCCCTCCCCTCGGAGGGATATGAAGGGCCTTTCCAGGGGTGGAATCCTGGTGACTGGGTGCCCGCAGCAGAGAGGCCCACTTTGGCTTTCTCTGGCTTTTCAGACTCAATGCCTTTCTGTGAGGTGTATAGTTGCAGATCTTCAGCTGTGGGAATTTTGGTGCTGCTGTGCGTTTTTGTAACATACTTTTAATTATCTGCTGCCTCCCCTAACCAGGCACCCTTGGTGGTATGGGAAACATCTCCCAACCGGATGAGGCTGACAGGAGCAGCCTCCAAAACAACCTCCTGGGGGGCACCTGGGGGGGGCTGTTATATGCCTTCCTTAGGGGTTATGGTTTTAATGTTTGGTTTTGATGTGTGCAATTCAAGGCATCCAGAACACTGCTACCAGCAACAGTGGAAAGAAGGAAGGAAGGGGCATGGAAAAGGGTGTTGGGGGCCTTGGCAGCTGACCTGCAACTGTGGGCATGGGGGGCCCTCCTTTCCAGAGGCTGGTGGGGCTGGCAGTGAGGGCACCCCCTGGGCTGGGACTCTGGCCTGTGCTGAAGCCTCAGAGTGGCTTCTCAAGATCCTGGCCATCTTGTTGAGCTTGGCTTCTTCTTCACCCACATTCCCACCCATCTCTTTTCAGGATCTAAAAATATCCTCTGGTCCTTTGGCCTCTGGAGGCTGAGGCTGCCGCCCTTTTCTTCTTGGGCCTGGCAAGCCATGCACAGGTTGCAAGTTGCACCTTTTGGGGTGACCTGCTTGTCAGCTGAAGCTCCTCTGAGCACACACATAAATGGACTAGCTTCTAGGACCTGGCTGGGTTTTTCTCGCCACTGGAGGGCAGCACCACATTGCCAGACGAGGCCCTTATACAACTCCCCACCCTCTGCTCCCCACCCCCATAGGGAGATTCCATCCCCGCTCTCCAAATGGAGGCTCAGCTGCAGAAGGAAGGGAAGAAGGAGGAGAGGAGAGGAGGCTCTACACTCTTCCTCCTCCTCCCAGGTCCCACTGGCCGTCCTTCCACCTGAGCCCTCCCGGACCACAGAGCCTGCCAGGAGGCTGCTGAGAGCTCCCCAGGGTGGGGTCCTTGCAGCAGCACCCCTGTCTCTGCCAGGGACCTCCTGTAGTCGCCCACCCCACCCCGCCATAGACCATCAGGGGCTGAAGAGGCTGTTCCAGCCCCCAAGCCAGTTGGCCTCCAGCTTCCAGGGGTGACAAGGGCCCCTCTGGTCAGCAAAAGAAGGAGTCTCCAGCCAAGTTCAAGAAGCAAAACCGGCCAGCAGACCTGATCTTTATTTGTTGCAACAAGGCGCAAACACACAAAGATCAGGAACCCCGAGCCTGGGGCTGCGTGGACTTTAAGACCTCTCCCCATTTCCCATAATACATTTTTTCAACAGCATCATCAATACATCGCAAATGTCACAAAGTTAGGAGTGTTTGGCGTGTAGAAACATGAGCCCATCACCCAACCCTCTGTTCACCATCCTTGTTCCACTCACCTTTTAAGTACCTGGACTTAAGTTCCCAAGAACAATAAAAGTATTTACACACACCCCTAGCTGCAAAGCTTTCCTGTGCTGCTCCTTTGAAAGTATCAGGATTCAATCCACCATCCCTGGATTTCTGCCTGGGGTATGTGCTGTCGTCCTTGATCACCTCCTGCCTCCTATTCACACCTTATGGAGGGGCAAGGAGTGTGACCTTTATGTTTAAGGGATTATGGAGGCAGGGTGGGCCCCAATTCCCCTCTTCGAGAGGAGATATTAACCATTGGAACCAAGGAAATCGGTCAAACCATTGAATTTTGGTGATAGTTTCTACAGTTTTCTATATTGGATAGTCAGAGGAAACAGTAAGATACATGGTATCTGCTTATTGCTGCAATCTTATAGCCTCTGCATGTGTGGTGCTTGTGTAAACCGTGAAGAGAATCGGTCAGGTTCATTCTCCTGGCCTTAGTTCGAGGCTGCGGGGGGACGGGACGGGACTTGGGATATTTGGGGAGTCGTCTAGCTGCCCTTCCCCATCCCTGTTTTTAACACCTTGCACAGACCACTTGCTCTGCTACAGGAAGAGCCTTGGCTCATGGGGGGGGGGGAGGACACCGTATTTGCATACAAAAGGTCCCAGGGAGAGAGAGAGAGTCCTTTCAACGGTTAGGTTTAAAAAGTTACAGATAGGTAGCCGTGTTGGTCTGCCATAGTCAAAACAAAAAAAAATCCTTCCAGTAGCACCTTAAAGACCAACTAAGTCAGTTCTTGGTATGAGCTTTCGTGTGCATGCACACTTCTTCAGATACACTGAAACAGAAGTTTCCAGACCCTTCTATATAGTGAGAAGGTGGGGAGGGGTATTACTCAGAAGGGTGGTGGGAATGGGTGATTGGCAGATAGCTGTGATGAGCCTGTTGAGGACTCTTAACGACTGCAATGGGTCTAACAGGAAGAAGCAACCTTCTCCTCCCCACCTTCTCACTATATAGAAGGGTCTGGAAACTTCTGTTTCAGTGTATCTGAAGAAGTGTGCATGCACACGAAAGCTCATACCAAGAACTGACTTAGTTGGTCTTTAAGGTGCTACTGGAAGGAATTTTTTTTGTTTAGGTTTAAAAAGTCACCCTCCTGTTATTGGACGGCACACACTGTTGTGAAAATGGGGCTTCCCTGACCACAGCTGTGTTGTTGGCATCACCTGGTGGGCCCAGGTGAGACCCCCCCAATCCTGCTTGAGACCCTGGAGAGCCACCTGCCAGCCAGGCGGACCAGTGTGGCCTGAGGTGGGCCAAGGCAGCAGCTGCTCCTCTTGCAGGCCCTTGAGGGCCCCTAGCCAGGACTGCCATGCTGTGCTTCCGCAGTCGGAGATGGAGATGCTTCCGAATGCTAGTTGCTGGAAACTGCTCTTGTGCTTGGTTCTGGCTTGCGTCTTTCCACAACGGGCAGCTGCTTGGCTACTGTGAGGGCAGGATCCTGGGCTAGGTGGGCCCCTTTGGGTCTGATCCTGCAGGCTTTCCCTCTGTTCTTACGTTCTTATGCTTCCTCTATCCCTTTGCTTGCTGTTTGGCCCTTAGGGTGGCAGCAATGGCGGCTGTTCTCTTGGGGGTGGTGTTGTGGTAAGGGGGGGTCGCCTTGGATTTGGGGGGGCTGCCTGATCCTAACCTGTGAACTGGGCCACAGCATGTATATGTGTGTGTGCGCATGGTGCCGATCGGGTATCTGCAAGAGGAGGGAGGGGGGCTGGCCAGGGGTGGGGTGGGAGGGTAGGGGGTGTCCAGGGGGCAGGTGGGGGCCTTTGCTTAATGCTTCCCTTTCCACTTTGCGCAGATGTGCGAGGAGCCCCTATGCACCGCGCCCAGTACATGCACTCCCCTTACGACCGGCCCTGGAACCCCCGATTCTGCATCATCTCCGGAAACCAGCTGCTGATGCTGGATGAGGAAGAGGTGAGAGGCCAGCGGGTTGTGGGAGAAGGGGGCGCTGGGGGGCAATGGGAACGGGGAGGGTGGGGTGGGCATTTTGCTCCCAGGGGAGCACCAGGGGGAGCCCATTGGAGGCCTTTAAGGCAGCGCCTCACCACCATCGCCCAGCCACCCTGAGACATGCAGCTCCTACAACTCTGTATGCAATTAAATAGAACTTCCCAAAGACCAAATATAAATATAAGACTTATATTCCACCAAGTGTCCGTTTCTTTAAATATAGCTTTTACATAATGTATGCAGTACCAAAATCATATTCAGGTGCAATAGAGGAAGTCTCAAAGCCAAAGTTCCATCCAAATATTCCTTCATTCAGTAAAGAGAAAATAATCACTACAAGTGTAATAAGAAGTTGGTGGAGGATAACCCACAACCCACACACCAGAAAAAGCTGTCCACATCCCCGAGAGTGTTGTAGCTTTCCTCTCAGTCACTCAAACTGCGTGAAATCCTGTGTGAAATCCGGAGATCACTGGATGCCAATCTCTGTGTCCAATGTCTTCCTCCAGTCGGCCCTCAATGGAACAATAAGACGGCAAAGCCCATACTCAAATAGAAAAGTCAGTTCCTTAAAACGGAGAAGGCACTCTGCTCATTGTGTAAGGGTTGTCGCTGCTATATGTAAAGAAACAGACACTTGGTGGAATATAAAGGTCTTTTTTATATTTGGTCTTTGGGAAGTTCTATAGAACTTGCATACAGAATTGTGTGACTGTTTCTTTATTTCTCTGCATTCCTTAGCATTGTATTTTGCTTGCCCGGAGATGTATGGCAAATTTGTGGAGGAAAGGGCTATTGAGGGCTACCAGCTGCCATGGCTGTGCCCTCCATCCACGGCTGGAGGCAGCAGGAAAGCCGAGTTCCTCTTGGGTTCATAGAGTCATAGAATCACAATACTGCAGAGATGGAAGGAACCCCAGGGTCATATGGCTGTCCGACCTTTGCTTAATAACCTTCTGGCAGTTCCCTCCCTGCGATAAGTGAGGTTACAGGGAGAGGGCCTTCTTGGTGGTGGCACCTGCCCCGTCAAACATCCTCCCATCAGATTCAAGGAAATAAACAACTGATTTTTAGAAGACATCCAAAGGCAGCCCAGCTCAGGGAAGTTTTGAATGCTTTGTGGAAGGCATATAAATAATAAGTTATTGTTATTATTATTACCAAGGGAGAGTCCACCACCTCCTGAGGGAGACCATTCTGCTGTCAAGCTCCTCTTCTCCTCAGAAAGTAATCTACCACAAGGTGTTGGGGAGATGAGATAGAGTCAAAAGAAGCAGGCAATGGGGCAGAAAAGGCTCCTCTTCCCTGGGATGTGTTTGTGTGCGTGTGTGTGTGCGCGCGCTCCTTCTGAGCAGCCAGAGGACGTGTCAGCAGCAGATATTCAAAGCACACAGCTTCCCGTAAAGAACTGTAGTTCACCTTGCGCAGAGCTGCAATTTCCAGCAAACTACACTTCCCAGGATTCTTCAGGGGGAGCTGTGTGCTTTGAATGCCTGGTGTGGATGTGGCCAGGGTCGGTGCCTTGGCACCCATCGCGGACTCACTGGTTTGGTCAGAGTCCCGTCGCCCCCCCTCGCCTTCTGCTTCTCCCCTGGGAGCACCCCGTTGGCCCCGAAGCTGCTTGGGCGTGGGGTGGACTGTGGGGTGGAGCGGGTGGTCCTCGGGGCTCCTTTCCCCTCTGCTATCTTTTGTGCCCTTGTGTCTGCCTCTCTCCTGGGCCAGATCCACCCCCTGCTCCTTCGAGAACGCCAGCGGGATCCCGCTCGGAACAAGCTCCTGCGCCGGACCGTCAGCGTCCCTGTGGAAGGGAGACCCCACCCAGAGCACGGTAGGGGACCCCCAGGGGGTGGGCCGTGCACTTTGAGGTCACCTTTTTGCCTTTGCCTTTCCTCTCAGCTGCAAGGAGGGGGTTCTGGGTTCCACGCAGAGGAGCACAGCCTCTGGGGCAGAGGAGACTGGCAGGAAAAGAGCAAGCCCACCCAGAGCACCTTGAGGGCAGGATCCACCCCATGTCTAGCAGGGTGGCACTTGCGTGTGGGGCTGCCCTCCCTCCGGAGGAGGAATATGGTACCAAAGCTGTTGGTCTGTCTCTGAGATCCACAGGTGACGCTGCCACTCTCCCCTCAGCCAAAATCTCCTTCCTCCAGGGACATTAGAGCACACGGAGCATGTCAAAAGTGCTGGGGGGGGGTCGTGCTTACAAACCCATAGAAGCCTCTCCAGCACCACCAGGGCCCTCACCAAAGCAGCGTGCTGTGCTCAGGCCACTGGGACCCCCCCCCCATCTCAATCCATGCAGGTCTCCCCTCCAGGGAAATTCAACCTCCTCACCTAGCTATGTTGGAAACCCAAAGTCAGGACAAACTCCCTGCGTGGGGGGTGGGGGAAGCAGGGCACACACACCCCCACGGCGGTGCATCCCAGGGGATTTGGTGGTGAAAGTGCTCCCAGCACAGGGGGTTGATCCAAGTGATCCACTGTGTGCAGTGGCTTTGATAAAGGCAAATTCCATGCTAGCAATCATTAGGAAAGGAGCTGAAAATAAAACTACAGATGCCGTAATACAAATCTGTGGTGTGACTGCATGCGGAGCCCTGCGTCCTGTTCTGGTCACCTCGCCTCTTAAGGGATGGAAGAGTTTGAGGAAAGGGCCACTAAGTGATCCAGGCGAGGGAGCGAAGAAAGGTAGCAGCAGCTGGGACTTTTCAGCTTTGAGAACAGGCGAGGAAGAGACAGGATAGAAGTTGATAGGATTATTCATGGCGTGGGGACAACTGGTCGGCCACTGTGAGAAGAGGGTGCTGAACTAGGTGGCCTGATCCAGCGGGCTTTTCCTGCGTTTTCACGCCAGGCAGTGCCCCAGGCCTCTCTGCAGGGCTGTTGAGAATGTGGGGATCTTCAATCAGTTCTGTCCCTCAAATCCTCCTCCAAAAGCTCCCCTGGGTAGGAAAGGGAGGAGCAGAAATTCCCATATAGTGACTGAAATGGTGCGGCCTGAATGGGGCCTGAGCTGGCAGAGGCTGGCCAGGGGGCTCAGGGCCAAGAGGATGTGTCCCTTTTGTCTGCTTGTGTGAAATCACACGGGAGCCCCCCTCCCATGGCTCTTGGGGGATCATTGGGGAAAGGGAGGGAGCTTCTCTTTCCCCGACCAATCTCCTCTTTAACAAACCTGTACCCTAATAATTCCTCTAATCCAGACCAATTTGGGGTGGGGGTGTTCACAGGCGCCTGCCTCGTTTTCCCTTCTGCGTAGAGTCGCCATATGTCCTGAAAATCCCAGAGACGTCCTCTTTTGGGGGACCAACATGCCTGACTGGGGAGAATTTTATATTTTAAAGGAAATGTCTGGGGTTTTTTTTGGGGGGGGGGTCATTTATTTATTTATTAGGCTCAGTCTGGCAGCGGTTTGGGCTGTCCTCTTTTTGGCTCTTCAGGATAGGACAGCCTACCTCTGCGGTGATGTTTGCCCAGTCACTGTTCCTTAGGCGACTCTCCTTCCCTTCCCCATGTCCACCCCCTGCATGGGTCGCCATGGGGTGAAAGTCCCCCTCAGCTACCCCATGGAGATTTCACTTGGGCTCCCCACACAAGTGCCACCATGGGGTGAGAGGGGGCAGTAGATAAGGGAGTTGGGGTGCCCCAGATTAGCTGAGGACACCCAGTTGTTCAGGGTGTGGGAGACAAAGAAGGGATTTTGAGGCGCCCCAACATGATCTCTCCAACGTGGATGGGTGGGTGGCACTGGCATTGTGGTGGGGTGCAGGGAGAGGGGTCGCGTGGGGGCCCGGAGGTGGTGCAAGTGGGCCCACAAGGACATTTTTGGGCATATAGGCAGCCCAAGGAAGACAAGGGTCTCCTCAACAAAGCGCTGGTCCCTGAGCAGCCACAGCCAGGACCTCTGGTCAATGGGCATGATAGGACCTGTGGGCAGAGTGTCTGTTCTGCATGCAGAAAGTCCCGGGTTCAATGCCACGTGGCATTTATAGGGGCAGACAAACCCATGGCCTGGCTTGGTGGGGAGACAGCTGCTCTGCGGTGCCGATTGTGCCCCCTCCCTGGAATCCTCGAGAAAGCCAGCAGGCAGGGCAGGCTGGAGTGAGCTAGGTGGACTGACTCAGGATGCGTTCCTCGTCTCGCCCTTCAAGCTCCCATCCCAAAGGGACCCCAAGTATTCCCTGAGGACCCTGCCCTGGCCCCACGGCAAGGGCTCAGGGTGAGCTGCAATGTGTCCTCGTCCCATGGCCGCTTGGTGGCTTGTGTGGATGGACTGGGGTTTGGATCTGGTCTCTGGAGAGGCAAAATAACCAAGGCCACGGAGGAGGAGGAGAGGAAGCAGCAGCAGCCCTGCTGAAGCAGCACCAGCACGGCTTCTGCAAGGGCCAGTCCCATCTCACAAACCTGTATTTGAGGGTGTCAATAGCTTCATCATCATCATCATCATCATCATAATAATATAATTATATCCCACCCTCCCCAACCAAAGCCGGGCTCAGAGCGGCTAACAACAATAAAAGTAACACAGCATTCTAAAATCAATTTTTTAAAAAAACAATTCACTTCTATAGACAGGGGATTTGGATGATGGGGACCTTGGACTTCCAAACAGCTTTGGACAGAGTGATGTATGGGGGGGAGGCGGATCTTAACTTCACATACACACTCCTGGGGTCTGAACAGGAGGTGACAGCCCAGCAGCGAGACCTTGGGGTCATAGCAGGGACCTCTATGATCATTAGAATAGGGATCGAAGATATAACTGCCCCTCTTACCATTCCAGTATACAAATTGATGGTGCAGCTGCATGTGGAGCCCTGTGTCCTGTTCTGGTTGCCTCAGCTCAGAAAGGATATTGCAGAGTTGGAAAAGGTTCAGGAAAGTGACCCAGGGATGGAGCAGTCCCTGTGAAGAAAGGGACTTTTAGTGTAGAAAAAAGGCAAGTGAGAAGGGAGATGGTTGGGTGTTTGTGAAGTTATTGGGTCCTGCTTCTTCCGCCTGGGACACCTGGTCAGCAGGGGGCTGGGCAGGTGGGGCCCCTTGGTTTGAGGACTGGGACATTTACAGGGAAACCAAAATGCTTGCTGACAAAGCTATTGTACTGCCAACCATACTCTACGCTTGTGAAACACGGACCACTTATAAACGCCACCTCCAACTCCTTGAAAGATTCCATCAATGGTGTCTCCGGAAAATTTTCCACATCACTTGGGAAGACAAGCGAACTAATACCAGTGTACTGGAAGAAGCAAATATCACCCGCGTGGAAGCAATAATTCTTCAACATCAACTTCATTGGACTGGTCATGTGCGGATGCCTGATTATTGTCTTCCAAAGCAACTACTCTATTTCGAACTTAAAAATGGGAAGAATAATGCTGGTGGTCAACAAAAGAGGTTTAAAGACTGTCTCAAGGCAAATCTTTAAAAATGTAGTATAAACACCAACAATTGGGAAACACGAGCCTAAGACGAAAGGGAGAGACGTGCTAAGAGGAAGGCACGCTTGGCAAACCCTCCCCGGGTTCAACTCCTTCCCGGAATCCAATGTCCCCACTGTGGAAGGACGTGTGGATCCAGAACTGGCCTCCACGTCACTTACGGACTCGCTGCTAAGACCCTGTTCACGGAAGACAATCTTCCTCGGCTACGAGGGATCGCCAAAGCAGCAGTAGCAGCATTTGGTTTGTTCAGAAAAGGGAAGGGGAAGCGCCAGAAGCCTTTTTCTGGGTGAATCCCCACCCAAAGGATCCGCCTCATATCGCTGGGGCCACCCATGGGTGCTCTTTCTTCCTGGGGAAGCTGACGGAGGCCCCACGCCTAGGAAGAGTGGGAGAGTGTGTTGGGGGTCCCTGGCTGGGCTTCAGCTGCAGTCCCCGCCCTCGTGACCCACTGCCAGCAGCTTCTCAGCTATTCACTCCAGAGCCCCCCACCCGCGTCCCATCCCATAATAGTGAGTTCCATTGAAAGGTAACGGCTCCTGGGCGCTTGACAACTGTTGCTATAGGAACCCTCTCTCCCTCTGGCTGCCTTCCCAGGCAGTCCTATTCAGAGCTGGGCCTCCGTGGGTGTTGCTGCTCCTCCGTGGGGCTGCGAGGGACCCAGGAGTCCTGGCTCAAACAGGGAGGGCGGGAGCATTGAGCCCCGCACCCTGCAGTGGAGGGCTTTGTTCCAGGCCCCCCAGCAGAGGACGGGGGTCCTGCTTCTTCCCCCAGGTCCCCTGCCCTGGCTCCCCATGGGCTCCCTCTCTGGGGATGGGGGTCTTTGGGCTCTGGCCTGGGCCCTCCTTGCCTGCGGGGAGGGGGCAGTTTGTGCGCCCTTCGCTCCCCTCCCTCTTCATCCTCCCTTCCCCCCTTTCCTGCTCCAGGTTTAAAAAAAGATTTTTGTCTCCCTGAGAAGTTGGCTTAAAAGGTTTCCATGGAAACTCCAAGAAGAGATGAAGGGGAGAGGCAGCCGGAGACAGGCGGAATCCGGGGACATGCCCCCCCAACACACACGCGCACACGCGACGCCCCCTCTTTGCTGCGGGCCTCCGGCGCCCCCTGCTGGCCCGCTGCCAAACTCCAGCGGCGCCCCCTCGCCCGCGCGACCCCGCTCCCCCCCCCCCAGCGCTGACCCCGAGTGACCCTGCTCGGGCCGAGGGGCCCCAGGCGCAGCGGGGGGGGAGGGACCCCCGGACCCAGAGATGGGGGGGGGGGGAGACGCGCAGAGTCCAGGCTTGGGGGTTTCTGCTCCGGGGCGCCCGCTTTCGTGGCCCCAAGGAAGGGAGCAAGGGGGGGGGGGTCTGCAGACGGGGCCTTTCCGGGGGGGGGCGCCGCGCAGGGCGTTTAGGCTTCCCCGCCTGGTGCTCGGGAGTGCCGGGCGCCCGCGGCCCCGCTGGCCGGGGTCCCGGGCCCCTCCGCCGCCGCCGCCCGTCCCTTCCCGGCTCTCCCGCGAGCGGCTGCTGACAGGCGAGCCCGTCTCCTAGCAACGGCTCGGCATGCTGCGGGGAGCGAGCGAGCGAGCGGGCGGGCGGGCGGGCGAGGAGCGGGCGAGGCGGCGGCGGGCACCGGGCGGGCGGGCGAGGAGCAGGCAGGCAGGCAGGCAGGCGCAGGAGCGGGCCAGCTGCGCCGCCGCCGCCGCCGGCGGGAGCCAGGGGGACCTCGGCCCGCCCGGCGGGCTGGGGGCGCTCGTCCGGCCGCATGGCCAGCTAGGCTGGGGCCCGGCGGCCCCCCGATGGGCCGCGCCCGGGGGCAGGAGGAGGAGGAGGAGACGGAGCCCTAGCGGCCCGGAGGCCCCTCTGGCGCGCAGGTAAGGGCCGGAGGCTCCGCCGCGGGGGGGGGGCGGGCGAGGGAGGCATGGGGGGGGGAGCAGCGCGCCCCCGCGACTCTGCCCCAACGAGCGGGTGGATGAGGGCGGCGGGCGAGGGCATGCGAGGTTGCGCCGGGGCGCTTGGCTGACGGAGGCCGATCCTCCGGAACCTTGCACCGGGGAGAGGAGCTGGGGCTCCGCCTGCCCGCCTGCGCTGGCTCGCCTCTCCCGCTGCCCGGGAAGGGGGTCGCTGCTTGCCTGCGTCGTGCGTGCGTGACGGGGGAGGGGGCGGACAGGGAGCCCCCCTCCCCTGGCACCCGGCAGGCTGCCAGGAGATGCCATCGCTGCTGCCCCCGCTTCTGGAGCGCAGCGCCTCCCTGGCCCTTCTGGAGGACCTCGGGGGAGCCCAGGGGCAGAGGGGGCAGCTGGGTCCGTTGCCCAAGGGGGCTCCTCCCGGCCCAGCGGAGCCGGGTGAACCCCCCAGGGGAAGCTGGCAAGGCCTGAGAGCAGCAGCAGCAGCAGCTCCCCCCTTCCTCTCCCCGCCATGCCAATTCCTCCCCCAGCGCAGGCAGAAGCTGCATGGCTCCTGGGGAGCCTCAGCGGCAAGAGCACCTCTGAGCATGCCTTCCCAGCCCCATGGCAGCCTGCACAAGACCTGGGCGCAGGTGTGCTGAGGGGCCTTGAGGCGGCAGCAGCTGAGCATCTCCCCCCCCCCCATGGGCAGGTGCCACAAACCTGTCCATCTGGCTCCGCAGAGGCTCACCTGGAAGCTCACCCTGAAGGCAGACCAGCAAGCCAAGGGGGGGCACCCCAGCAGACCAAAGACCCCCCTTGCGGGCAGGGTTCCCGTGGCTTTCCCTCCTTTCCCTCATGCTGCCTTTTAGCCACTACAAGAGCCACATGGTGGGGGGGGGGCTGGCACCCCATGGCAGGAATGGGCACCCACAGGAGACCTGCAGGTGGGGCCTGGGGCTGGGTTTTGCTTAGAGGGAACCTATCAATGGTTTTTGAAATGTGTGTGTTGGGGTAGAGGAGGAGATGTTGCCTCAAAAGACCCCCCTCCTGCCATTGGTGATGCCCACGTGGTTCCTCCTTGGGGCTGCACACGAGGGGGGGGGCAGCAGGCAGGAGAGCTGCTCTGTGGTTCCCTCTCTGGACAGCCCAGCCCAGTGAGAAGGGCTCTGACCCCCCGGCCACAGACACCCCTCCCTCCCCCAGAAGCTGCTCTACCTGGTCTGGCCTGGGAAGCTGAGCAGGGGGAGGCCTGCTCCATCCTTCGATGGGGGGCCTTTTGGAAGACAGGGGGCCACTGGCAGCTGGGAGAGGCCTCCTGAGCTGGAGGGAGCGGTGGCCTCACTCTGCAGGAGGCAGCTGCTCCCCCTCCCCGTTCTTTCTCAAGGTGCCTTGACCCAGATGTGGGGTGGGTGGAGGGGGACCTGTGCCCCAGAGCCTGGAGAGCACCGGCCGAGTTGGACGAGTGGCTGGCTGGGGGTGGCAGCAAAGACAGATGGCTCACCCTCGGAGGAGAAGGAGGCGCAGATCCCTCGCTCTGTGGGCTTGGGGGAGGGCAATGGGCACAGCCCCTCCCTTGTGGGGGTTCAGGCAGCAGCCACCTTCTGCTACTGGGGCATCAGTGGGCAGGGGGGAGAGGGAAGTGTTGATGCTGGGAGGAAGGGGCCAGGGATGGCTCCCCCCCGCCCCCCGGCCTGGTTTGGCAGCTCTTCATCAGCCACAGCCCCCCCCTTCTCCCACTCCCACCCCCCGCTCAACTGCCCCCAGAACAGGAGACATTCCTCTGGGAAGGCTGGCTTGGTTTGGAAAGACCTCCTTGGGGGTGGGGGGCTTTCTTCCCCATGGACGCTGCCCTTTCCTCTCCCCACCCCAGTCACAAGCTTGGCCTGGCTGGAGGGGCCTCGGCTGAGCCATGGGGCAGAGGGAAGGTGGGGTGGGGGGCAGGTGAGCTGCACCCTGGACTCTTCCTGCCCTGTGAACCCCTGCAGGCAGGGAGAAGCAGCCAGGCACCCCCTTCTCTGGCCCAAGAGTCAGCTTAGGAGGGACCCCAGGGGCCACCCCAGGGGCCACCCCAAAAAGCCCCGGCCTCTGCATCTGACCTCCCTGATCAGCCCAACCACCTGCCCACCAGGCAATGCACAGACAGAGGCTTTGGTCTTGTGGGAGGCTGGTAGCTCCAGGCGGCCTGATGGGGCTGCGTTCGGGTCCTGCGGGCTCCTGGGTGGCCGCTCTGGGAAGAGCAGGAGGCTGGCCTAGATCCAGCTGCTTTGGGGCTCTTCCTAGCTGATTGGCACCTGCTCTCGCTCACTGCGCCCCCCCATTACTCCCGGCCTGCCTGTCAAGCGCCCATCACCCCCACCCCGTCCTGTCAGCATGGCAAGCTGCTTCCGAGCAGATGTGCCTAAATTGGGGGGGGGGAGGCTGCAAGATCTGGTTGCTCAGCAGATGTGCCAAAGAGGACCCCCACTTGAGTGACGGCTCACATTCCAGCAGCCCTTCTGGGCTGGGGGCTCCTTGCCCCAGCCCCCTCTCTGGGCTCCTGTGCCCTGACCCGGTCAGAGGTTTCAAGGCAGGCCTTGCGCTGAGTGACAGCTCCGTGTGAGTGACGGAGGGAGGAGCACCCCTGAGATGCGCTGCCCAGGTCCAGCTGCTGCAGGCCGAAACTGTGGAGGTTGCAGAGCTGGGAAGTTCAGGAAAAGAGCAGCCCAAAGAATGGAGGGGATGGAGGGGCTGCTCTGCGAAGGAAGGTGGCTGCCTCCTGTGGGAGGGAGTTCCAGAGGTCAAGTGTGGGCTGCATGATGCTTCCTGCGTTCAGCTTTCTGGGATGCTCACAAGTTCTGATGCTATGAGAGAGGGAGGAAAACGTCTGCCTCTCCACTCTCTCCATACGTGTATAAACTTCTGCCGTGCTGCCTCTGACTCGCCTCTTCTCTAAACTAGAAAGTCCCTTTCTTCACTTTGGTGGTCCTTTCCTGAGCCGTTTCCAACTCGGCAATAGGCGGCCAGACAGAGACACCGGGCTTCAGATGTGGCCGCCCTGTAGACTTGTAGAATGGCATCAACATTTTAGGTTTTGTGGTGATTTATGTGGAAATTGCTTAGCTTGGTTTTCTATTTTATATGTTTCATTTATTGTTTATGAGTACTTTTGTTACGTTGCAGTTATGTATTTTTTTAGGTTATAAGCCACATGGTTTCAATTGTGGGAAAGTGACATACGTATAAAAGGTAAAGGTACCCCTGCCCGTACGGGCCAGTCTTGACAGACTCTGGGGTTGTGCGCCCATCTCACTTAAGAGGCCAGGGGCCAGCGCTGTCCGGAGACACTTCCGGGTCACGTGGCCAGCGTGACAAAGCTGCATCTGGCGAGCCAGAGCTGCACACGGAAACGCCGTTTACCTTCCCGCTGGTAAGCGGTCCCTATTTATCTACTTGCACCCGAGGTGCTTTCGAACTGCTAGGTTGGCAGATATATGTAGGAATATTGTCAGTTTTGTTTTCAATCACTTTCCCAAAGACCCCTAGTATGGCATTTGCCTTTTTCATGGCTTCCACACAACCTCTTCACCAAGGTCCCTGCTGTGACCCCAAGGTCTCACTCCCGGGGGGGCCGTCACCTCCTGTTCAGACCCCAGGAGTGTGTATGTGAGGTTAATATTCTGCCCCCCCCAACATACATCACTTTGCTCTGAATTTATCCTGAATTGCCTTGGCCATTGTACCACCCATTCCCTCTGTTTGGAGAGGTCCTTTTGGAGCTCTTTGCAATCTCTTTTTGCTTTAACATCAATTTAGCGTCATCCACAAACTTGGCCACCTCACTGCTGGCTCCTAACTCTTGGTCATTTATGAGCAAGTTCAAAAGCTCAGATTCCGATCCTTGGGGGACCCCCGTTTCTTTCTATTTGGGAAACATCCTGCAAGAGGACCCCTCCTCTCGTTCCTTGACTGCTCAGCTGACTCAGAAGTCTTTGGTGAGGAATTTGGTCCAGAGCTGTTTGAAAGTCCAAGCACACATCAGCCAGATCGCCTCTGTCTATATGGCTGGTTTGTGAGATGGGACCTGCTCTTGCAGAAGCCATGCTGGTGCTGCTTCAGCAGGGCTTCTTCTTCTTCGGGGCTCTTGGTTACCTTCAACGCTGCTTTTCACTCGTTTTGCCTGTAATATCCCGGCATTGGCCTGTAATATCCCGGCAGTGTCACAGGCAGAAACCCAACCGGTGCAGCATCTCTAGGGCAGCCCCATTGTGAGGGGGTAATGTTGGCAGCCCCAGGATGGGAAGGGGGGGGTACTGCCTTCCATCAAAAAATCCCAGCCCTCTTTTGAGGTGGCAGAGTGCAGCATCAGCCCAGACCCCTGGGTCCTGGGGGGGGGGGTCTTTGGTGGGTGCTCTCTCAAATGCAGGTGGCAAGGGGCCTTGGTGGGTGTGGGGGGGTGTAAATAGCCAGGCAGGCCTCTGTGCAGATTTTGCTGCTATTTCCAGCTCTGACGCCAATTCTTTCTGCTATTTGAGGCTCCTGTGTGTCCCCCCCAGCCCCTCCTGAGGTGGAGGAGGAGCTGCCTCCGGCGTGCTTCTTCCCTCCCCCCCCCAGCTGCTCATTCACAACCACCCAGCGCCACACATGCCAGGCGGTCCCTGGAGGCAGCACACAGGAGCCTCTTTCCGCCCCCCCCCCCCATGATGCTGCCCCTGTCGCCTGTGGGGAGAAGAGGAAGCCCCCTTCTTCCAGGGCCAGAGCCAGGCTGGGGGAAGAGGCGCCCCCGCTTCTCTGTCAACCACATGCGGAGGCTGGGACGGTGCCCCCCCTTTCGGCGGAGGGGGGCGCTGTCTGTGTCGTTCTGCTGTCGCCCCCCATCCCTCCAAGAAGACCCTGCAGCCCCGCCAGGTCCCCCTCCCCCTGCGGCCTCCACTCTCCTCCACTGGCTCCCAGAGGGCACCCCCCACAGCGACAAGGGGGCGCCCCACCTGACGGCCGCCTCTCCTTTTGCAGAGCACCACGCTGCCCGCTCCCGTCGGAAGAGCGTTCCCGGAGGGAAGCAATACAGCATCAACATGGACGCCCCACCCGCTCCGCCCTTCCGGCCCTCGGTGAGCAAAGGCCCCCCACCCCACCCCACCCTCTCTCTCACCCCCCCTGCCCCGCCACGCACCTCCGGGGGTCATGCAACTGGAGGAGGAATCCTGGAATGGGAGAGTCCAACCCCCTGCAGGATCCCTGGGGGCCGCCATCCAACTCCCTCCGAGTCTGACCCATTGCAATGTGGGGATCCCCCTTAAAGAATCCCTGACAGATGGCCAGGGAGGGCTGACTGGCCTGGGGGAGGGAGCCCCTCCCCGTGGGACCCTGCCCAGTTGTCCTGGGTGCCGCTCAGACCCAGGGGGCCAGGGCTGGAGCCAGAGCTAGGGCGGTGGGGGGAGAAAGGGGGGCCGGCACCTTGCAAGAGCCCTCCCCCAGCAAGATATGGGGTCACAGTACAGGAAGGGGGCAGCTGTGAAGACGCAGAGCTGACCAGCTCACCCCATCCCTCCAAGTGGCTGCCATTGTACTCTAGGGCATGAGGGACCGGGGGGCTGGCTGCTCAGCCCCAATGGGGGGACAGGCCCTTTCCCTCCACAGGAAAGCAAAGATGGAGGTGGGGGACATGCTGAGAGGCTTCTGGCTGTGGGGCAGTTGTCAAAGGCAACTCCCTCTCTGACTCTGTCTCCCCCCAACCTTTGGGGCCCCCAGCAGCAGGGATTCCTCAGCCGGCGCCTGAAGAGCTCCATCAAGCGCACCAAGAGCCAGCCCAAGCTGGACCGCAGCAGCAGCTTCCGCCAGATGCTGCCCCGCTTCCGCAGCGCCGACCATGACAGGTGAGGGGATGACGACGGCAACGAAGAGGGCCAGGGCTCCCCCCCCCCGAGAGGTAGAGGCTGGGCTGCCCCTCCCAGTGAGGGGCAGGTGGGGAGGCAGGTTGGGGTGCCCCGTCCCCTGCAGGTGGACGCCAGGCCCGTATCCCTCCCCCCCAAATCCTTGCCACTGGGTTGCCCTCCTCTGCTGCACGCTCTCCACCCCGACCCCCAGATCCCCCTGCTGCCCCCCTCCCTCCCCACGGCGGTGGCTGCGCTTGGCTGCCTCCCTGGGAGGCTCATCCCTGGGTCCCCGCGTGTATTTTTAGCCTCCTCCCAGCCCCCCCCCCGCTCTGACGGCAGCCCCGACACGCTTGGGCTCTCTCTCGCTCTCCCTCCGCTTACGCCGCTCGGCTAAAAATATCCTCCTGGGGGCGGCAGCTCCGAGCAGAAATGCCACTGGGGAAGGGAGGGGGCCTCCCAGCAAGAGGAGCCAGCACACAGGCCTCCTCTCGCACCCACTGCCCACAAGGGGAGCCCCAGGGGGGTCCTCTGAGAGGGCGGGGGGCAGCTCTGTCTTCGGACTGGAGACACGGAGCTGGTGGGGGACCCCTTTGCCCCCCAGCTGCCTCTCTCCCTCTCAGAGGCTTCCCTGGATGAGAGAGAAGGAGCTGTGGGGCAGAGTGGGGGGCCGTCCCCCCATCCCGGGAACCTCCTCTTCCTCTCCCCCCCCCCCATGTCTGGGGCTGATGCTGCCCGCCTCTCCTCTGACGCTGCTCTCCATCTCTCTCTCTCTCTCTCTCTCTCTCTCTCTCTCTCTCTCTCTTTCTCTCCTCCGCCTTGACCCCGTTCCAGGCTGGGACCCCCCTGGCAGCTGCAGAAATGTCCCTCTGGGGGGCAGACGCCAGGTACCCCGCCTGAGGGTGGGCTTTGCCGCCACCGGCACCTCCCTCCTGCCCCCTCACTCCCCCTCCCCACCCCGTAGGAGCAGCCTCACATGCGCCCCTCCTTCAGGCTCCCTGGCACCCCCTGGACCCGCCTCCCTCTGCTCCCCCCGCACTCCGGACGCGGCCTCGGCACCCCCGCCTGCCCCCCACCCACCCCCTTCCCGCCTGACCTGTCCCTTTGCCCCCTCGCAGGGCCCGCCTCATGCAGAGCTTCAAAGAGTCCCACTCCCACGAGTCCCTGCTCAGCCCCAGCAGCGCCGCGGAGGCCCTGGAGCTCAACCTGGACGAGGACTCCATCATCAAGCCCGTCCACAGCAGCATCCTGGGCCAGGAGTTCTGCTTTGAGGTACGTGGGGGGGAGGGGCGAGAGAGGGAGGGCGGTGCCTGGGCACGTGCAGAGCGCAAATGACCCCCTTCTGCCGCCCCCTCCAGGTCACCACGTCTTCGGGCACCAAGTGCTTTGCCTGCCGGTCGGCTGCTGAGCGGGACAAGTGGATTGAGAACCTGCAGAGGGCCGTCAAGCCCAACAAGGTAGGCCCCACAACCCACCCCCCATTGGCCCTTGGCTGCCCCCTGGCGCCTGCCAGCCCTCGCCATTGGCTTGAGAGCCTGCTTGAGAGCGGTTGCTGAGCAGCTTGGTGGGTTTCTGGATGAAACATCGGCTCTGGATCCATTCCAATCCGGCTTCCGCGCTGGTAATGGGACCGAGACGGCTCTGGTCGCCCTAACAGATAATCTCCGCAGGCAGCTGGATCGAGGCGGGTTGGGGCTGCTGATTCTTCTAGATCTGTCAGCAGCTTTTGACATGGTCGATCACGAACTTCTGGACCACTGCCTTGCCGACGTGGGGATCCAGGGCACAGTCCTTCAATGGCTGCGCTCGTTTCTCTCTGGTCGGGGACAGAGGGTGGCGCTTGGGGGGGAATTGTCATCGCGCCACTCCTTGGTGTGTGGAGTGCCTCAGGGTGCGATTCTCTCCCCGATGCTTTTTAACATCTTTATGCGCCCTCTCGCCCAGCTTGTCCAGAGTTTTGGGCTGGGCTGCCATCAGTATGCCGATGACACCCAGCTCTATCTGTTGATGGATGGCCATCCTGACTCAGCCCCAGACACACTGACCAGATGTTTGGAAGCTGTGGCTGGATGGTTACGTGGGAGCTGCTTGAATTTAAATCCTTCGAAGACAGAGGTCCTGTGGCTGGGACGGGACGATATGGGATTGGTGGGGCAACTCCCATCTCTTGCGGGGGGCGCAATTAGTGCCAGCACCGTCCGTTAAGAGTTTGGGTGTAATCTTCGACACCTCCCTTTCCAGGGAGGTGCAGATTGCAGCTATAACAAAGGCGGCATTTTTCCATCTCCGCCAAGCTAAGCAGTTGGCTCCTTACCTCTCTCGCCCTGACCTAGCCACTGTGATCCACGCAACGGTCACCTCCAGACTGGATTCTTGTAACTCGCTCTACGTGGGGCTGCTCTTGAGACTGACCCAGAAACTCCAGCGGGTGCAGAATGCCGCGGCGAGACTCCTTACAGGGTCTTCGCTGCGGGATCACATTCACCCGGTGCTATACCAGCTGCACTGGCTCCCGGTGGAGTACAGGATCAGGTTTAAGGTGCTGGTTTTAACCTTTAAACCCCTATACGGCCTAGGACCCTCGTACCTACGGGACCGCCTCTCCTGGTATGCCCCACAGAGAAACTTACGGTCTTCAAATAAAAACATCTTCAAGGTCCCAAGCCACAGAGAAGTTAGGCTGGCCTCAACTAGAGCCAGGGCTTTTTCGGCTGTGGCTCCGACCTGGTGGAACGCTCTCTCACAAGAGACTAGGGCCCTGCGGGACTTGACATCTTTCCGCAGGGCCTGCAAGACAGGCCTTTGGCCAGGGCACAGCCTGACTCCCTCCCTCGGCAATCTTCGCAGAGCTCTGGCCCAGTGGTGGCTAGTGGCTTGAATTTAATTAATTTTATAATGAATGATTTTAGAGTGTTGTTTGTGCTGTACTTTTGTACTGTTTTATTGTTGTTAGCCGCCCTGAGCCCGGCTTTGGCTGGGGAGGGCGGGATATAAATACAATTTATTATTATTTATTATTATTATTATTATTATTATTGGGCTAGATGACCCCTGAGGTTCCTTCCAACTCTATGATTCTCTGGGAGCCAGAGTCAACTGGGCCGTCTTTCTCTTAAGTTTCATACATCTCTCTCTGGGCTCTTCCATACCTCTGTTTTTCCAAGTGGTTTTGCCATTGCTTTCCCCAGAAAACTTACTCTTTAGCGCTAAATCAGAATAGGCAACAAACCACGGAAAACGTGGTTACTGTTTGTTCCATTTTGTGGGGGAAAGCGGCTGGGCAAGCAGAGCTGTGAGTGAGGCATCCCTGTCTCGCTCTCACTCTGGCTCGCTCCTGCCCTGAACTGTGCCACTTATAGCAGCAGCGCCTGCCGCTTCTTGGTTAGCCTGGTAAGCTGAAGTGGCAGCTTTTTCCAGGTCAGGCCACTTTGCAACGAGGAGCCGCTCCTCCTCCTCCTCCTCTCCTGGGGTTGGAAAGGGGTATCTTTTTTTCTGGCTTTCCTCCCCATTTGCAGTTCTGTGTCCAGGCTTCAGGACAGGGATGATTTTGTTGTTGTGAACTGGGTTGCTCTGCCGGCCGCAGGTTCCTCTGGGACGCCAAAGCGAGCAAAGGACTCTCCTTCCATGGAGGTTTACAAGCAGAGGCCGAGCGATGCTTTACAAGAAAGAAGATTCCACCTAAACATTAGGAAGAACTTCCTGACAGTAAGAGCTGTTCAACAGTGGAATTTGCTGCCCAGGAGTGTGGTGGAGTCTCCTTCTTTGGAGGTCTTTAAGCAGAGGCTTGACAACCATATGTCAGGAGTGCTCTGATGGTGTTTCCTGCTTGGCAGGGGGTTGGACTCGATGGCCCTTGTGGTCTCTTCCAACTCTAGGATTCTAGGATTCTAGGATTGGAGAAAGCTGCCTTATTCTGAGCCTGAGCATTGGTCCCTTTGATGCAGGAGGGACTCATCCTTTCAGAAAGGAGCCTGTATCCTATGTCCTCCAGGAAGGCAACCAGCTTGCACTTGCTGCGGGTGTAGATTTGCACCTTCTCAGGCAGGAAGACAAACATAGCACAGGTGTGGCAGGTCCCTGCAGCAGGTCCCTCGCCCTCCCTGTCTCTTGGTCCTCTGCACACCGTGAGGCAGCACTCTGGGTCTTCCCCTCAAAACACCCCCAGAAACGCCCCCGATTACAAGTTTTGATCACAAGGTCTCAGAAGCTGCAATATCAGCTAAGCAGAATTGCTGCTGGCTGCTAGGGCCTTCCACAAGTCACCCCCAGCTCTTTATTCTCTTCATTTGGACAAGGAATCCTTCTCGCCTCCAACAGCTTCTTTGGCTCGGCTCTTTAATGGTTCTGGTTCCTCTTGGCTCTCAGATCAGGAACATGCACCTGATCTGTGGTACCTTAAGCAGCTCCCCAACATTCTGATCTGACCCCAATAATAATAATAATAATAATAATAATAATAATAATAATAATAATAAACTTTATTTATATCCCGCCCTCCCCAGCTGAAGCCGGGCTCAGGGCAGCTAACAACAATAAAATAGTGCAACATTCTAAAAGCATTTCATTATAAAAATTAATTAAAATCAAATTGATGGCAACCATTAAGCTAATGTTGCTTTTCAGCTTTCCCCCCCCCTCAATCCCCTCTTTGTGGGGACTTTTTATATTTCAAAGTCAAATGTGGCGAGCATTGGATTTTCTTGTCCATTTAGAGCGCTGTGTTCACCATTCCCAGTGAGTTCAGGAGCACTTGTATACTGTACCAGGTCCTGGGCATCACTTGGGGGGATGTCCCAGTCGCTTGCCAAAAGCCCCCGTCCCTTGTGGCTGTTCTCAGAAGGGAGTCAGTTCCAGCTGATTGGAGGTTTCTGGTTGCTCTTGTTTGATCCTTTTGGAGACGAGGCTACTAAAACCACACATAGTGTTGCAAGTGCAGTTAGCCCATTCGAGAGAGATCCCCCCTCTCCTTGTTGGAGAAAGAGGCTTGGAAGAGACGCTCCCTCTCCCCTAGCAGACTTGGCACAATTATTCCAAGGACATTAAAACTTTGTTAGATTTGTATCTGCCACCATCCGCTTTTAAATAAGCATTCCCCACAAAACAAACTTGGGCTAGAATAAATCACAGGCAATTAGCTTTGCAAATAAATTAAGATTTTTAACCACCAAATTTCAGAAGTTGCAGCAAGCAAGTCTCCTACTATTGGCAGTACAATAAAGAAGAAAACCTTTCCAAATGACCTAAAAAAAACTTGGTTTCCTTAGAAATAGGATCATGCAATCTTTGGGTTAGCAAAGTTGCAGGCTGTGAAAATCTCATTTTAGAGAGATTTTCCATTCACATGGTTTTTCTTGCAACTGGGAGCGGTTCCGCATGGCTCCTATCTTCGAGGAAGGTGGAGGGTAAGGAAAGGAAAACCTGCTGCAAGCCTGCGAACTCCGTCCACACTGGCAACTGAGCTCAAGGCTTATCCCTTTCATGCATTCAGGTCTGAGTCAGGAACAGTGTATTACCACAAGCCTGATGGGTCACTTAGTCCAGCATCCTGCTCTCACCGTGGCCACCCAGACACCCATCGGCGCTGCAGAAAAAAGGACTTCCTGTTAACTGTCCTGAATCTTCCGACATTCAGCTTCCTTGGCTGTCCAGGTTCAATCCCCGAGGGAGGGAGGGAGGGAGGGAGGGAGGGAGGGAGGGAGGGAGGGCTGGGAAAGCAGGACCCCTGGAGCGTCCCTGCCAGTCACTCCCAGGGGCCAGAGACCAGCGGCCTCCCCTGTCTTTTGGTCTGAAACCCCAAGGGGGATTTCTTTTCTTTTTTTAATTATTTTTATTCAATTTTTCCAATACAAAATTTATACAAATCATACATCTTTTTATATCCATTCTCTTTTTGACTTCCCTCAACTTGACTGATACTCCTTCCCTTCTTAATTTCTTACACATTTCTAAAACCTTACTTCCATTATTTTTATAGATCAAGTCTTATTTTACTCACATTCTAACATTTCTTCTTACAGAGCTTCATTGAAGCTTACAAGCGTTATTTGATTATCACTTAATTTATGCATATACTCTGTAAACTTTTCCCAATCTTCTATAAATCTCTGATCTCGTCGGTTTTGGATCCTTCCCGTCAGTCTATCAAGTTCTGCATAGTCCGTCATCTTCATTCTCCATTCTTCTAATGTAGGCAACTCCTCTTGCTTCCATTTCTGAGCCATCAATATTCTTGCCGCAGTCACTGCATATAAAAATAGCTTCCTTCCTTTCTTATTTATCTCGTTCCCTGTAATACCAAGTAAGAACGCTTCTGGTTTCTTAACAAAAGTGTACTTAAACATTTTCTTCAATTCATTATATATCATTTCCCAAAAGCTTTTTACTTTCTTACACTCCCACCACATATGATAGAATGTACCCTCTTTTTCTTTACATTTCCAACATTTGTTACATCCTTTATACATCCTTGCTAACTTTACTGGTGTTACATACCATTGATACATCATTTTCATCACATTTTCTTTTATTGTTGTACATGCAGTGAATTTTAAACCTTCTTTCCATAATTTCTCCCAATCCTCCATTTGTATATTATATCCAAAATCTTTGGCCCAGTCAATCATAACCGATTTTACCTCAAAACAAAAAAAATTCCTTCCAGTAGCACCTTAAAGACCAACTAAGTCAGTTCTTGGTATGAGCTTTCGTGTGCATGCACACTTCTTCAGATACCTGAAGTGTGCATGCACACGAAAGCTCATACCAAGAACTGACTTAGTTGGTCTTTAAGGTGCTACTGGAAGGAATTTTTTTCGATTTTACCTCTTCATCCTTTGTATGCCATTCTAATAATACCTTATACATTTGAGTCAAAACTTTAAAATCACTATTTATTATTTCTTTCTGAAATTTCGACTCTTTATCCTCAAAGCCTCTTAATCTTAGATCTTTTTTAAACATTTCATTTATTTGAAAATAATGCAGCCACTCATTAACATATTCCTTAACTACCTCAAACGACTTCAGCCTCCATTTACCTTCTGTTTTTGTTATTAGGTTCTGATATGTTGCCCATCCCCCTTTCATATTGATTTTTTCACACTCAGCGCCTCTAGTGGTGACAACCAATACAGAGTTTTTGCTTCCAACAGATTTTTATACTTTCCCCAAACCTATATCAAAGACCTTCTTATGGTGTGGTTTTTGAAACCTTTATGTACTCGCTTTTTGTCATACCATAAATAAGCATGCCACCCAAATCTATTGTCAAAACCTTCTAAATCTAGCAAATCAGTGTTTTCTAATTTCATCCATTCCTTCAACCAGCAGAGGCAAGATGCTTCATAGTATAATTTCAGGTCTGGCAGGGCAAAGCCTCCTCTTTCTTTCGCCTCAGTCAATAGCTTAAACTTTATTCTTGGCTTCTTACCCTGCCATATAAACCTTGAAATTTCTCTTTGCCAATTTTTAAAGATAGCTGCCCCCCGATGACTGGAACGGTTTGAAATAGAAATAACATCTTTGGTAGCACGTTCATTTTTACTATTGCAATTCTTCCCCAAAATGAGAATTTCATTCTTCCCCACACCTCTAAGTCTTTTTTGATCTTACTCCAGGTTGGCATGTAGTTGTTCTGATACAGATCAATACTTCTGGGGGTTAACCAAACTCCTAAATATTTAACTTTCTTTACCACTTCTAGTTGTTGCTGCACTTTGTCAATAGTTTCTCGATCCATATTTTTACTAATCATTTTTGTCTTTTTCTTATTCAAAATAAATCCCGCCAATTGGCCAAACTGCTCTATTTCATTCAAAACTTCTGTTACAGTATTTGTTGAATTTTCCAGAGTTAATACCAAGTCGTCCGCAAAGGCCTTAACCTTATATTGTTTACTTCCTATCGTTATCCCTTTTATCTGTTCATTACCTCTTATTGCTCTTAAAAAGAATTCCAGGACCGTGATAAATAACAGTGGTGAGAGCTGACACCCCGTCTCGTACCTTTGGTTATTTTTATATTTTCTGTCACCACATTGTTAACTATTAATTTTGCTCTTTGGTCTCTATATATTGCCCTAATACCATTCATAAATCCTTGTCCAATATCCATCATTTCAAAGTTTTTTAACATAAATTCCCAAGAAATATTATCAAAGGCCTTTTCCGCATCCACAAATATCAACATAGCTTGCTTATCATTCCTGGCATTCAAATACTCCAGAACGTTAATTACATTCCTAATATTATCTTTCATTTGTCTGCCAGGAAGAAAACCTGCTTGGTCTTCATGTATCAAACCCTTCAACACTTTTTTCATCCTATTTGCTAATATATTGGCAAACAGTTTATAATCATTATTTAGAAGTGAGATCGGCCTATAATTCTTAACTTGAGATAAATCTGAGTCTTGCTTGGGTATTAAGGTAATATATGCTTCTTTCCAAGTTTCTGGTATTTCTCTTTTTGTTAATATATCATTCATTACTTCTCTCAGTGATACAACTAGGATGTCCTTCATTTCTTTATAAAATCTTGCACTGAATCCATCTGGCCCTGGAGTCTTTCCACTTTTTAATTCTTTAATTGCATTCCTTATTTCTTCTATTTCTATCCTCTCATTTAATTTACTTTTCTCTTTCGTCGGAATCTTCTGCACCCCTTTCTCTTTTAAGTATTTTTCTATTTTCTTTAAATTATCTTTCTCCTTCTTCTTATATAATTGTCTATAAAAGTCCACAAATCCTTTCCTTATTCCTTTCGGGTCTTCAATCTCTTTGTCTTCAACCACAATCTTATGTACCATATTTTGTTCTTTCCTTTTTTTAATCTGCCACGCTAGTAATTTCCCAGATTTATTTGCATATTCGAAATTCTTTTGTCTCATCTTTTTGATGTTCCATTCCACTTCCTTGTTTGTTATCATAGAGAATTGCACTTGCAATGTTTTTATATTAAGTTTCAGTTTTTTATCATTAGGTCTGTCAATAAGTTTCTTCTCATTTTCCATAATTTGTTTTAAGATTTCTTTTTTCCCTTTCTCTCTGTAATTGTTCTTAATTGCATTCTGTTGTATAAAAAAACCTCTCATAACTGCTTTGCCAGCGTCCCAAACTATACTTGTTTTTGTTCCTTGATTCATATTTATAAAATACTCCCTCATATATTTTTGCGCATTCTCTACTATTTTTTGATCATCAAAAAGGTTTTCATTTATTCTCCACCGGAAATATTTTTCTTCAAATCCTTTTAAGGTACATTTTATTGGATTATGGTCCGAAAGCACCTTAGGTTGTATTTCGATCTTTAAAATTATTGTTGTAAGATCATTTGTTATCCATATTTGATCGATTCTTGACATTGATTGATTTGCTTCTGATTGATAGGTAAACTGTTTTTCCAATGGGTGTTTCAATCTCCAAATATCAATTAAATTGCAATTCTCTACCATCGAAAAGAAAGTCTTTGGTAATTTCCCTTCTTTTGATTTTCCTGTTGCTCTTAATCTGTCCATCTCCATTGAAACCACTGCATTCATATCACCCATTATTATATTCTTTTGATCGATGTATTCAAATAGTTTCTCTTCTAGGTCTCTAAAAAAGTCCATTTTGTTTTCATTAGGTGCATACACTCCAACAATTATTATTTTTTCACCTTGCCATTTGACTTGTACTGCCACAATTCTGCCTTCTTCATCTTTAAAAATCTGATGAGCTTCTATTTTATTTTTTATATATAAAACCACTCCTTTTTTTAGTTTTGTCTGATGAGATAAATTCATTCCCTAGTTTTTTATTTACCAAATTTTTCTATGTCTCCTCATCACATGAGTCTCTTGTAAACAAATAATGTCCAAGTTTTGTTTTTTCAAATATTGTTGAATTTTATTTCGGGGTTTTTTGCTCATTTATCCCATTGACATTCCAGGTCCATAATTTCAGCGCCATGATGTCTTCTGATTAATTTTTAATAATAGTCTTTAATTTATTTCCCCCTCTTCTTCCTCTTCCTCCGCCTTCTCCTCCTCCGAATCTTGTGAGTCCTCTCCTTCAGCTCCTGCCCCCATTGGTGCAGTTTCCTCACTTCCCAATTCTTTGTGCCTTCTCAAAAATTTGTCCAATTCATCCGGTCTTGTTATTCTATGTCTTTTCCCTTTGTAGGCAAACGATAGTCCTTCTGGGAACTCCCATCTAAATTCAATATTGTTTTTCCTGAGAGCTTGCACTAACTGTTGGTATTGGTTGCGTTTTTTCAACAAGCGAAGTGGTACATCTTTAAAGATGATTATGTTATTCCTGCCAATATTCAATCTTCTCTCCCTATTTTTTTGCAAAATTAAGTTTCTCATTTCTCTATCTTTAAATATTACCAAACAATCTCCTGGGAATTTTTCCGCTTTATTTGTCCTTACTTTAATTCTAAAAGCATTATGTACCGTCTTTGCCACATCTTCTTCTTGCATCTCCATCCAAATAGCAATTTCCTTAATCAGTTTCCCTTTATTTCTTCTCCTTGTGTTTCTGGGACCAATCTGAATCTCAGATTAGTCTCCCTCTATCTCAGTTCATTCATTGCAATAGCCTCCCACAGTTCTTGAGTTTTGTTAACTTCT
The DNA here is from genome assembly GCF_964106915.1 of Podarcis gaigeae. Classification (NCBI taxonomy): domain Eukaryota; kingdom Metazoa; phylum Chordata; class Lepidosauria; order Squamata; family Lacertidae; genus Podarcis; species Podarcis gaigeae. The sequence goes on along the minus strand of NC_139679.1, from coordinate 127,135,407 downwards.
AACACCTCTGCTTTAATTTTTTCCTCCCCCTTCTTCAGTTCTTTAATCTCTGTTTTATTCTTTTTAGCCCCCTCTTCCAGATTTTGTGTCCTTTTTACCATATCTTTCATCTGGCCCTTAATTTCATTAATAGTTTCATCTATTTTTTCCACCGTCACATCTATTTTTTTATCCACTTGTTCCAATTTTGTCTCAATATTCTTCTCACTTTTATGTATTTCTGATTAAGCTCAGATTTAAGTTCAGTAAACATCTTTATTAAATCTCCTTTAAGATCAGATTCTTGCCTAGAACCTTTCCTTTCTGCTGGTGTGCCTTCTCCTTTCTTTTGTGTATGCGCCATTTCAAAACTAAGAAAAAATTAAATTGTACCACTAGATTTATCCACCAGGGGGAATTAATCAAATAGTCACTAATTATATGATTTGATGTCTATAACAATGAAAATCCACCAGGGGGCGCTCAAAACTATCCAACCAAGTTAATTAACGCAGCGGTGTTTTTATAACACTTAAAAGAGAAACAAAACATAAAATTTGTATATTTAAGTTCTTCTTTTTCCCCCGCCTCTTGGATGGCCAAATCCAATATTTGGTATTGTCAGGGACGCAGCGGGAGCGCAGGGAGGGGAGGCGATGGAGAGCGAGGGGGAGCAATCCGAGGGCAGCGCAGGAGAAGATGACAGTAGCCCGAGAGATTCCATGAGCCTCTCCAGCGAATCGGAAGATTCACAGAAGGGGGCGCCGGTGGCCAGGGCAAGGGGGGCCCCAAGGGGGACACCCCAGAAGCAAGGGGCCAGCGGGGACTCCCAGAGCAGCAGTTGGAAATCAGGACCAGCTTCCTCACCAGAGCGTAGTGGGGGGGAGGAGTCCCAGGTATCGGGGCCAGCGGATTCACCACCAGCGAGAGAAGATGAGTCAGGATTGACCACGCCTCCATCGGAGAGAGGGGAACGGTCAAGAGGAAGGTTGCCGGCTGGGCGCGCGCACCAAGTTCAAACGTACACAGCAGGTAGCCCGGATAGGGAGCCAGGTCCTAAAGCCTGCCGGAAGGAGGGGCAAGAATCAGGGGGGTCAGCGTCAGAAGAGTCCAGAAAGGATGAAACCCCAGCGGGCAGGAGGGCCCAGAGGAGGAAGGAGCTAAGGAAGAGGTGGAGCAAGGCTAGAGTCTTAAACTGGTGTGGAAGGGGAGGAGATTCAGATGGAGCTTCGCCGGTCTAGGGTTTAAGACGTAGAGCTGCACGCTGTGGCTTTGAAATGGAAACTGAACGTCAATAAAGACTTTTGTATATAACTACAGCCGGGCGTTGGTCCTCTGTGAGCTGGGACATAGGGGCGGCTCTGACAGGTATATTTGTAGTTATGTCCCACTCCACCAATATATTTGTAAGCCACTTCCGACTATGAAACAAAAACAAAAAATCCAAATTTAAAAATTGTAATCTTCAAGACCCTCAGATCTCCAACCCTCAGTTAGCCCCAAGTTCCCCTCTCAATAACAAAGGTTATAAATTCCCAAAAAGAAGAATATAATCCCCACAGCTTGTTGCAGGAAAACATGGTAATCACAAGGAAGAAAAGAGAAAAAGCAAAAGCAAAACAAATCCCGATGTTCAAAGGTCTCTTAAAATGGCGGTTCTTTGTTCCCTTTAGCAGAGGGAATAAAGAGGGGCGGTCTTTCTTTTTCCCTCCATCAAAGTTAAAATAGAAAGTGCTTTTACTGTGCTCACATCAACTGTAATCCACAGTCCGACCAAATCAAACACAAAAATAGCTCTTCTCTTCTTTGTCTATGTCCTTTCAAAGGTGAAGATGAAAATTATAAGTTAAAAATGGAGCTTCGAAACTCATTGCGCAGTTCTTTTTGAAATTGAAAGTAATGTAAAGTACTCCGTTCCCGGGATCCTTTTTTCAATGTTCTGATATATCTCTCAGATGAGAAAAAGGAATACAATCGAAGTAAGGGAAATAAAGGAATATCTTCTACCCCCTTAGTTTCCAAATAGTTTTTTTACATCAGCACAGGGGATAGATCTTTTTGGCGAAAACAATCCCCGTTTGTTTTGTACTCACGCTTCCGTTCGCTCTGTAAATAGTCTCTGTGTATTCTTCGGAGTTCAGACAAGGTTGACCTCCTCTTTGTCCCTTGTCTGCGTCGAATTAGGTCCGAATCTGCTATTTTTAAATCCTTTTTTAAAGTTGCCAATTCGATTTCTTTGGTTTGGAAAGCCGATCGCTCCGGTGGGCAGGCTCGGGGCTTCACTCCTGGAGGCTGGCAATGGCGTCCCGCTGTCGGCCCTTCTGCCCCGCCATTCTCGTCTCCTCTTAAAGGGGATACCTGACGGCCAGGGGAATTGCTCTTCTGACAGCGCTGGGATCCTAATCCACTGAATCTCCTTTCAGTGGGTTGGGGGGGGCTACGGCGCCCTTGTAGCACCCCCCTTTGCCTCTTTGGAGCAGGTCACCCTCTCCCGAGGGAAAACTCGCCTGTTTCCACCTCGCGATCTGACCGGAAGTCCAAGGGGGATTTCTTGCAGGAGATGCGCAAGTCCTCTGCCTCCTTCATTATCTGGAGTCTGCGGTGACCCTTTCACCGCTGGCCCCCGGGGTCTCTGCCTGCCCTCCCACTTGCCTGACCCCCGCCTTCTCTCCCCCTGCCCAGGACAACAGCCGCCGTGTGGACAACGTCCTGAAGCTGTGGATCATCGAGGCGCGGGACCTGCCCCCCAAGAAGCGCTACTACTGCGAGCTGTGCCTGGACGACATGCTGTACGCCCGGACCACCAGCAAGGTGCGGACAGACAATGTCTTCTGGGGGGAGCACTTTGAGTTCAACAACCTGCCGGCGGTGCGAACCATCCGGCTGCACCTCTACAAGGACACGGACAAGAAGCGGAAGAAGGACAAGAGCAACTACGTGGGCATGGTCAGCATCCCCATCGCCAGCGTGACGGGGAGACACTTTGCCGAGCAGTGGTACCCGCTCAGCCAGCCCAGCGCCAGCAAGAGCAAGTCGGGCTGCTGCCCGGCCATCCGCGTCAAGAGCCGCTTCCAGACCATGAGCATCCTTCCCATGGAGCTCTACAAGGAGTTCGCCGAGTACGTCACCAACAACTACCGCATGCTCTGCGCCGTCCTGGAGCCCGTCCTCAGCGTCAAGAGCAAGGAGGAGGTGGCCTGCGCCCTGGTCCACATTCTCCAGAGCACCGGGAAGGCCAAGGTACCCCCCGGGGAGGGAGGGAGGGGTCGGGGAGCGGCCTCAGGCAGGGAGGGGGGATTCCCTGGGCAGAGAGCCGCCTGGCCACTAGCGCCCCCTCCCTCTGCCTCTTCTCGGCAGGACTTCCTGTCCGACATGGCCATGACGGAGGTGGACCGCTTCATGGACCGGGAGCACCTCATCTTCCGGGAGAACACGCTGGCCACCAAAGCCATAGAGGAGTATCTCAAGCTGATTGGACAAAAATACCTCAAAGATGCGATTGGTGAGCAGGGGGCAGATGGGTTGGGGGAGGGGAGGAAGTGTCCTTCCTTTCAGGCTGTAAGTCACCCTGGAGCAGGGTCTGAGTGTCGCGGGGGGTTCTCCTGAGGAGGGCAGGCCTGAGCTGCGGAGGAGGAGGAGGAGGAGGGGGCCTCCAACTGGGGCGTGTGTCCATGGAGGTGCTGCTGCCCCCAGCCCCAGGCTCCTGACTGCTCCACCGGCCCCGTCTCCCTGCAGGCGAGTTCATCCGGGCCTTGTATGAGTCGGAGGAGAACTGTGAGGTGGACCCCATGAAGTGCTCGGCCTCCACCTTGGCAGACCACCAAGCCAATCTGCGCATGTGCTGCGAGCTGGCACTCTGCAAGGTCGTCAACTCTCATTGGTCAGTGCCGGGAGCGGGCAGGGCTGGTGGGCGGGCGGTTTGGCGGGGGCAAGCGGGGATCGTGGTGCCAGGGACTGGCCGTCCACAGGGGGGAGGGTCGTCGTCCTGCCCGGCCGCCCGCTCACCCCTCTCCCTTCCCCTCCCCAGTGTGTTCCCGCGGGAGCTGAAGGAGGTCTTTGCGTCATGGAGGCTGCGCTGCGCCGAGCGGGGCAGGGAGGACATTGCCGACCGCCTGATCAGCGCCTCCCTCTTCCTGCGCTTCCTGTGCCCGGCCGTCATGTCCCCCAGCCTCTTTGGGCTCATGCAGGAGTACCCGGATGAGCAGACCTCCCGCACCCTCACCCTCATCGCCAAGGTCATCCAGAACCTGGCCAACTTCTCCAAGTGAGTCGCAGGGAGGGAGGGGGGCAGCACGGACAAGCCAGCAGGGCAAAGGTGTGGAAAGGGTTTGGGCTGCCCGCCCAGCCCTCGCCAGCCCAGCTCGGTCTCTGAGACCCGGGGCTCTTGGGGCTGCTTCCAGCACAGTTCAGCTGAGATGGGCACAGCCCCCCCCCGGCAGGGCGGGGGGGGGAGGCAGGGCTAGAACAACTTATGAATAAAAGTTAAAAACAGCTATCTAAAACATTGAAGAAAAAAGGAAGCCACAAAGAGATGAAAGCAAGGGCCCCACAGCTGGGTAGGCTGGCCGAAGAACAGTGAAGTTGTCTTGCCGGGAGTTCCAAAGTGTGGGCGCTGAGCATCCGTGGGGCCAGGCCCCCTTGCAGGTGCCCCCAACAGGCTCCTCCTCCTGCAGTGACCCCCAAAAGAGAGTGCCCTCAAGGCCGGGTCAGCCATGGGTGGGAGGAGCAAGGAATGCCTTTGACTAAGGTCCATCTCAGTTGCCAATGGGCGACTTCAGTGGAGGGATAGCATTAGAACATGATAAAATAAGCAAATGTGGCCACGCTAAAGAAGAGAAACTACCAGAGACCTTCTTCAAAATGGTGTAATCGATGGGCCTAACGGAGATACAAAAATCATACAAAACATGAGTGTTGCGTTCCAAAAGGAAGGAAGGATTGGATCCTGATTAATAAAATACACACGAGGCTTGACCAGCAAGACTCTGGGAGGAGTGCGTATCACCACTCCCTTGTCCAGGCCGTTTTATTAACAAAAGAACTGTTTACACAGTGTTCGTAAGAACCAATCAGATTTCCTCTGAGCATTTAAAAAAAAAACCCACGTGGAGACAAAGTTAATGTTAAAACTACAAAAAGCTAATTTGAGCATGCATACCTTCTGGGGTAAATAAAACAGGACTAAAAGGAGGAATGCCTCCAGCAACCCCGGAGGTCATAAACAAGCAGTAAACATGAGAGGAAGGATGGCAAGGAAAGAGAGGTATCTTAATCACCTCCTATGTGGAACTCTTATTTCCTGGCCCGAAGATTAACAAAACCAAGGAAAGGTACATCAAAGCTATCTGCTCTCTTTACGGCCCAGGATGCCTGGTGAAGCAACCAGTCTGTGTTTTAGAATGCTTATACATGCTTGTCAGGCGTAGAGAAATGGGCAGTAGAGGAAATTGCAGAGATGCAGAGGCTTGTGGGATTTAATCAGAAATTATTGTCAATTAATTAAGCCCAGTCAACATAATGCTTTCATTGCGGACACAATGACTTGCTCCATATTTTCATAATTCCTCATAGCAATCCCACCTGACCCCCCACACAGGGGTTCACATATTACTCCAATTTGAACGGACCCCACTCCAGAATAGCTTTGGTTAGGCTATCTAAAGAACTTAAAACAAGAATAAAAAATATAGAAACCCACCCAAGGACTCTATCGGATCATAATTCAATGGAGTTCTGCCAAGAGAACAAGCTGGTCATCACAAACACTCTTTACCAACAACACAAGAGACGACTCTACACACGGACATCACCAGATGGGCAGCATCGAAATCAGATTGATTACCGTATTTTTCGCTCTATAACACGCACCTGACCATAACACGCACGTAGTTTTTAGAGGAGGAAAACAAGAAAAAAATATTCTAAACGAAACAGTGGATGTATGATTTTTGTGGTTCATGCTGTGGCCACAGACATGTGATCTGACGGTGAGTTTGGGGTAGCCCAACGCAAAAATCCTGAGGATCCATGTGGATCCATGCTTTGTAACCACGTTTTTGAGCCATTGCGGCCCCATGAAACAGTGGGTGCGTGTGTTTTTTGGTGCAGGCTGTAGCCATGGATATGCTATGTGATCTGATGGTGAATTTGGGGTGACCTAGTGCAAAAATCCTGAGGATCCATGTGGATCCGTGCTTTGTAACCACGTTTTAAGTGGGGAGGGAAGGAAAAGAACTCAAGGGACAAGGAGCACGCGTGGGGGGTGTGGAGAAGGATGCGGCTGATAATGCAGGAGAGGCTCCTCTCCGGCTTTGCTCCTTTAGAACAAGCAGGCTCTGCGTCTCTCCCTCCTCCCCGGCAAGGAAACCATGATAGTAACCACTCTGAGACAAATCAAGAACAATTGCGACCAACACTCTCCCCCAACAAGCGCAGTGAGGTCAAAACACACACACACAAAGAGAGAGAACTGGCCCTAAAGTCGCAGGGCGCTGGAAGTCGCTGGGGCGTTGGGGGAGTGAACGGGAAGCAAGAGAAGGAGAAGGAGCCCTCACACACATAGAGACACATAGAGTGTCAATTCTAAAGTCGGAGGGAGAGCGCAGGGAGAGTGAAGGGGAAGCAGGAGGAGGAGAAGGAGCCCTCTCTCACACACACAGACACACAGAGTGTCAATTCTAAAGTCGGAGGGAGAGCGCAGGGGCGCAGGGAGAGCGAAGGGGAAGCAGGAGGAGGAGAACGATAGCTCAAGCACACACACACACAGCCCCTATAGTGGCTAATCCAAAATCGGACAGCAAAAAACTGCAGGCAGGGACAGAGAGCAGGGGGTTGTTTTAAAGCAGCCAACCCCGCTCTGCTTCTCTTCCCTCCTCCCGGCTAGGCTGGCTGAAAAGCTTCGCTGCTACTTAGCAGCTCAGTGGGGAGGAGATAGGAACATAGAGGACGGGGTTGTTTTAAAGCAGCCAAGCCCGCTCTGCTTCTCTCCCTCCTCCCCAGCTCGGCTCGCTGACAGGAGCCGCTTACACCCGCTTTGCTGTTTCAAAGCGAGCCACGGACTGCTCACAACTGCAGCAGATTCCCCCGCCATCTGTAGGCATTCGCTCCATAACACGCACAGACATTTCCCCTTACTTTCTAGGAGGAAAAATCTGCGTGTTATGGAGCGAAATTTACGGTATATTCTCTGCAGCCAAAGATGGAGAAGCTCTATACAGTCAGCAAAAACAAGACCTGGAGCTGACTGTGGCTCAGATCATCAGCTTCTTATAGCAAAATTCAAGCTTAAACTGAAGAAAGTAGGAAAAACCACTGGGCCGGTAAGATGCAATCTAAGTCAAATCCCTTATGAATACACAGTGGAAGTGAGGAACAGGGTTAAGGATTTAGATTTGGTGGACAGAGTGCCTGAAGAACTATGGATGGAGGCTCGCAACATTATACAGGAGGCAGCAACAAAAACCATCCCAATGAAAAGGAAATGCAAGAAAGCAAAGTGGCTGTCCAACGAAGCCTTACAAATAGCGGGGGAGAGAAGGCAAGCAAAATGCGAGGGAGATAGTGAAAGATATAGGAAATTGAATGCAGATTTCCAAAAAATAGCAAGGAGAGACAAGAAAGCCTTCTTAAACGAGCAATGCAAAGAAATAGAGAAAAAAAATAGAATGGGAAAAACCAGAGATCTGTTCAAGAAAATTGGAGATATGAAAGGAACATTTCGTACAAAGATTACCATAATAAAAGACAAAAGTAGAAAGGACCTAACAGAAACAGAAGACATCAAGAAGAGGTGGCAAGAATACACAGAGGAATTATACCAGAAAGAAATGGATGTCCCGTATACCCCAGGTAGTGTGGTTGCTGACCTTGAGCCAGACATCCTGGAAAGTGAAGTCAAATGGGCATTAGAAAGAACTGCAAATAACAAGGCCAGTGGAAGTGATGGTATTCCAGCTGAACTATTTAAAATTTTAAAAAATGATGCTGTTAAGGTGCTACACTTAATATGCCAGCAAGTTTGGAAAACTCAGCAGTGGCCAGAGGATTGGAGAAGATCAGTCTACATCCCAATCCCAAAGAAGGGCAGTGCCAAAGAATGCTCCAACTACTGCACAATTGCACTAATTTCACACGCTAGCAAGGTTATGCTTAAAATTCTACAAGGCAGGCTTAAGCAGTATGTGGACCGAGAACTCCCAGAAGTGCAAGCTGGATTTCGAAGGGGCAGAGGAACCAGAGACCAAATTGCAAACATGCGCTGGATTATGGAGAAAGCCAGAGAGTTCCAGAAAGACATCTACTTCTGTTTCATTGACTATGCAAAAGCCTTTGACTGTGTCGACCACAGCAAACTAGGGCAAGTTCTTAAAGAAATGGCCTCATCTGTCTCCTGAGAAACCTCTATGTGGGACAAGAAGCTACAGTTAGAACTGGATATGGAACAACTGATTGGTTCAAAATTGGGAAAGGAATACGGCAATGCTGTATATTGTCTCCCTGCCTATTTAACTTATATATTCATCATGCGAAAGGCTGGGCTGGATGAATCCCTAGCTGGAATTAAGATTGCCGGAAGAAATATCAACAACCTCAGATATGCAGATGACACAACCTTGATGGCAGAAAGTGAGGAGGAATTAAAGAACCTTTTAATGAGGGTGAAAGAGGAGAGCGCAAAATATGGTCTGAAGCTCAACATCAAAAAAACGAAGATCATGGCCACTGGTCCCATCACCTCCTGGCAAATAGAAGGGGAAGAAATGGAGGCAGTGATATATTTTACTTTCTTGGGCTCCATGATCACTGCAGATGGTGAAAGCAGTCACAAAATTAAAAGACGCCTGCTCCTTGGGAGAAAGGCGATGGCAAACCTAGACAGCATCTTAAAAAGCAGAGACATCACCTTACCAACAAAGGTCCGTATAGTTAAAGCCATGGTTTTCCCAGTAGTGATGTATGGAAATGAGAGCTGGACCATCAAGAAGGCTGACCGCAGAAGAATTTATGCTTTTGAATTCTGGTGCTGGAGGAGACTCTTGAGAGTCCCATGGACTGCAAGAAGATCAAACCTATCCATTCTGAAGGAAATCAGCCCCGAGTGCTCACTGGAAGGACAGATCCTGAAGCTGAGGCTCCAGTACTTTGGCCACCTCATGAGAAGAGAAGACTCCCTGGAAAAGACCCTGATGTTGGGAAAGACGGATGGCACAAGGAGAAGGGGACGACAGAGGACGAGATGGTTGGACGGTGTTCTCGAAGCTACCAGCATGAGTCTGACCAAACTGCGGAAGGCAGTGGAGGACAGAGGTGCCTGGCGTTCTCTGGTCCAGGGGGTCACGAAGAGGCGGACACAACAAAACGACTAAACAACAACAACAACCATTCAATGGAATGGTTTTGATTTATTAAAATAACACTTCAATATTAATTTAAATAACAAGACCGACCACTAAATAGTATGGGATGCTAGTAAAGGGGATCGTAAGGGGGTTATTTATTCAACAAAATTCATACCAGAAGAAGAAAAGAGAAGAATAAAAACAAAAACTAATGAAGGAAATGTTAATCTATGAAAAAAGATTGACAGAATAACCAGTAGACTCAACCATCAAAAGACAACTGAAAGTACTTCAGACGCAATTCGCAATGATCATGCAAAGTGAAGTAGAGCAAAGAATTACAAAGCACTCAAACAGAAACAATTTGAATTGGCAAATAAACCTGGGAAACTACGAGCTTGGCATCTGAAAAAAGAGAATAAATTTAAACACTATAAACAAGATTGCAGCCGAAGATTGAATAATCTACAACCTAAAATACATTAATAAGGAATTTCAGAAATATTATGCAAAATTATATACAAAGGGAGGAGACTGAATCTAAACCTCCTTGCCCAACTAAAGAACAAAGAGACGACCTCAGTGAACCAGTTCCAACGGTGGAGGTAGACACTGCAATTCAACAAGCAAAAATAAGCACAATATCCAGGACCTGATGAGTTCTCAGCTATGCACTACAAAACTTGAACGGAAGTCATAGTACTCCCGCTGAAAGAATTGATGGATGGAGCTTTAAAAGGTGAAAATATTCCAGTGTCATGGAAAAATGTGTTCATAACACTAATCCCAAAACAAGATTTGGCTATACCTCACCCAAAAAAATTAAGGCCTATCTTTTTATTAAATAATTATTATAAACTTGTATTATACTACAATCCTGGCCAAAAGGCTGAGAGAAATATTGAAGGTACACATGCAGGAAGATCAAACAGGCTTTTTATCTGGCAGACGGATGAGGAGGAATGACAAAGAGGCAGGATTGCTATTCCTGGATACAGAGAAGGGTTCAGGAACATTCCATGGGTGTTTATAGAGAAGGTTTTAGAAACCATGGACTTGGGGTGGGGGGTGGAATTAAAGCAATTTATCACCAAGAGCAAGCATACTTATTAATGGCAAAGCAATGGAAGAATGTAGTATACAGAAAGGGCCAAGACAGGGCTGTCCGTTGTCCCCGCTGCTAATTCATTTTGGTACTTGAAGTCCTTGCCAATAAAATCCGAGTAGACACAGGAATCATAGGGATTTGAGTAGGACAACGAAATTACAAACTTAAACCATTTGCGGATGACATAGTTTTGACACTGGAAAATCCTTTGAAGAGTATCCCAAAAGCTTTAGAAGTTACAACAAAATTTGGAAATCTTGCTGGATTCCATATTAATAAGGAAAAAACCAAAATGATTAACGAAAAGCTTGTTCCTATACGCAACAGCAGCTGCAGGAATAGTTTATGCAAAAAGTTGAAAAGAAGCTATCCCGACAAGAGACCATTGGTTACATAAATTAATAGAATTTGCTGAACTAGCGAGCGTGACAACTAAGATAAGGAATATAGATGGAAAGATAGAAATGTTGATTAAATTTGAAAAGTTAATTTGCAAGCCAGACACATTGCTGTAGCCTAGTCCAGTCTGAACAACACCGGGGGGATAAATTGAGAGCAGGCAGGAGTTGCTCCACGGACACGACCCCCCTTGGTGGTGCAAGGGGGGTCCTCAATGGCTGCCTTCCCCCTCCCCTCCCCTCCCCTCCCCTCCCCTCCCCTCCCCTGTGCCCCCCTCAGGTTTGGCAGCAAAGAGGAGTACATGGCCTTCATGAACGAGTTCCTGGAGCTGGAGTGGTCCAGCATGCAGCAGTTCCTCTACGAGATCTCCAATCTGGACACCCTCACCAACAGCAGCAGCTTCGAGGGCTACATCGACCTGGGCCGGGAGCTCTCCACCCTCCACGCCCTCCTCTGGGAGGTCATGCCTCAGCTCAGCAAGGTGCTGGCCCCGCCCAGGGTGGGGGAGGGGGTGCGGGGCCCGCGGCTTCTCCTCCCCCCTCTCTGACCCTGGCCCGCCTCTCTTCCCCGCCAGGAAGCCCTCATCAAGCTGGGCCCCCTGCCCCGCCTCCTCAACGACATCAGCCTCGCTCTCAGGAACCCCCACATCCAGCGCCAGCCCAGCCACCAGGGCGAGCGGCTCCAGGCCAAGCCCGTCATCCTCCGGGGACCCTCCACCGACATGCAGTCCACCTACATGATGCGGGACCTCAACAGGTCAGGCCGGCGGCACGGGGGGCGGAGGGAGGGGTAGCCAGGGCCCCCCCCCAGCCGACACGGCTCTTCTGAGCCTGCTCTGGATTTGCGCGGGGTGGGAATGGGTCCTGCGGGTCGGGCGCAGGAGGGACCTGGAAAGCTCCCTCCCCCTTGCGGGTCTCCAGCCTGACTTTCCCTCTTCCCCCACAGCTCTGTCGACATGCAGCCTTACATGATGCGAGGCATGAACAGGTGAGTCTGGCCAGGCCCCAAGAGGAAGGTGGGCTGTGCTGGGCCCAGAGTGCGAGGGGGGCTTCTCTCCCTGGGAGGTGGCCACTCCACCGTTGGCAGGCTGCCCCTCCCCTTTGTGACTGGCTATGCCCCCTCCGGGGCTCCTGGCCCCGCCCTCCATCCCTCCAGGCAGCGCCGAGAGGCAGGGGGCACTCCCCAGGGCTGTGGGGCTGCTGCTGCCGCTGCCGCTGCCCCCTTTCCTGCAAAGGGGCCTCATCCCGCCAGCCCCCATTGCTCTCTCCCCCCCTGCAGCTCCATGGACATGACCCGCCTGCCGTCGCCCACCAAGGGCGAGAAGGGGGGCTCCAAGGACATGTTCTTCGTGGCCCGTCCCCCGCTGGCCCGCTCCTCCCCGGCCTACTGCACCAGCAGCTCCGACATCACCGAGCCTGACCAGAAGGTGCTGAGCGTCAACAAGAGCGTCTCCATGCTGGACCTCCAGGACAGCCGCATGAACAGCATCTCCAACCTCCACAGCGCGGGCGACATGCTCAACAGCAGCCAGGCCTCCATCACAGCCGGGCTGGGCCTGCGTCACAGCCGCCTCTCGCAGGGCAGCGGCTCCAGCATCGCCGCCGGCCTGCGCCTCAGCCAGATGGGGGTCACCGCCGACGGGGGCGGCGGCGGGGGCACCTCCTCCTCGGCGGCCCAGCAGCTCAGGATCCCCCTCTCCTTCCAGAACCCCCTCTTCCACATGGCCTCCGACGGGCCGGCCGGCGGCCCCCTCCACAGCCACGCCCACCCGCACCGGCCGGCGGAGGGCAACCCGGACGCCTTCGCCCCCTTCCACGGCTACAGCAAGAGCGAAGACCTCTCGGCCAGCAAGCACATCATCCACAGCCACAGCTACAGCGACGAGTTCACGCGCCAGGGCTCTGAGTTCAGCAAGCGCCAGCTCTCCCTGCAGGAGAACCTGCAGAACATGCTCTCGCCCCCCCAGATCACCATCGGGCCCCAGCCCCCGCCCCAGCCCCAGCCCCAGCGGGGCAAGTCCCAGCAGCTGACCGTCTCCTCCGCCCAGAAGCCCCGGCCCTCCAGCGGGAACCTCCTGCAGCCCGAGCCCACCTACGGCCAGGCGCGCCCCCGCCAGCAGTCCGTCAGCAAGGAGACCCCCTCCGCCCTCAAGCCATCCATCACCAAGCAGGTGAGCAGGCAGCAGAAGCAGCCTCCCTGGGAAACACGCCCCCCACCCACCCCGGCCCCTCTGCCCAGGCTTGAGATGGAAACCAGGGGGAATCGAGTGGATCAGAGGGAGTGGACAAGGTGCAGCTTCCGGCCAGAGGCCCTTTTAAAAGGGTGCAGTTCCTCGTTGCTATCATTTATTAGATTGATGTACTGCCCTCAGGGCGAGTCACAAGATGACTCTTGCATGCATTGCTTCTCCAGGGAGCCCAGAATGCAGGCATGCTTCTCCCTCCCCTTTCACCCTCCCAACAACCTGCGAGGCAGGCTGGGCTGAGAGCCGGTCCTTGTCCCCGGAGCAGGGATTTGGACCGAGGTCTCTCCCGGGTCCTACCCTGACACGGTGACCATTCTTACCCTCACCTTGCCTCAAGTCCTCTTCTGTGTGTCTCTGGTTTGCCTTTCCTGTTATACTGTGTGATAGTAGTAGTAATAGGTTGCGGGCGGGGGTCCCTTGCTTTTAGCTCCCTTTCCCCTTAGGTCTTTAAAACTTGGGTGTTTTGTCTTTCCTTTTTCCTGGCCCTGCGTGCCAGCACAAGGCTTTCTCTCGAGGTGCTCCCTGAGGATGGAGAGACAGCTTCCCGTCAGGAGGGTCCTCTTGGCTTCTTCCCTCCTGCGCTATGAGCTGGCAATTTTGGTGAACGAGGGGAGGATGGCGCGGATCACAGCCTTGCGTCAGTCTCTGCAGGAGAGAGGAAAGAGGCAATTCCAATCAAGGCGGAAATGCTCCTGCAGAGTTCAGTGCTTGCCATGCGTGCAGCTCTCCTTGCCAGGAAGCAGAATCTCCCTGAAGCGATCAGACGGTGTGGTCACTCTTTCTGGTTTGCTTTGAGCGGGAGAGAAGTCTGCTTTCAGCCCCTAGGACAGCGAGATCATACAGGCTCTCAAGATGGCTCTCTCCCCTTGCAGTACATTTGATTGTTCTCTCTTGGTGATTTTTTAAGTTGTATTTTGCTCCACCTGTAATGCGCTGTGATCACTCCCATCTGTCTTGGGAGACAAGGGAGCAGTGCGCCTTGGGAACTGAAGTCAAACTGTTGGAAGTCGGCAGTGCCTGCTGTGGCTGCAGAAGCCGATAGGGGAGAGACGTGTTCAGTTGCAGCGGGGGCAGGTGAAGGCGTCCAGCTGTGCTCCTGCAGATGCACATGCATATGAAAGCTTATACAAACTTAGTTGGTCTCTAAAGTGCTACTGGACAATTATATATATATATATATATATATATATATATATATATAGCTTTCGTAGATTTTCACGGGTACAGGAATGCAGGTTTTGGTGTCCTCGGGTGTCTTCCCGTGTAAAAGTTGGGGTGTCTAGGCGACGTTTCGACGAGGTCTCACTCGTCATCTTCAGGCTGGTGCTTTCGGCTTCTTGTTACTGGAACAGAGCGGGATCTCAATGTTTGAGTTCATATAAATACTGTAGAGGGGGTGTGGTGTCTAGCCTCCAATGTTCTGGGCAGAGAGGAAGTTCCCAGGCTAGTGTGCCTTTTCTTCTTTTGTTCCTTAATTACTTGAGAGATACCTTGAGTGATTTCTTGAGTGATATCCTGAGTACCACTTAGGTGGGTCATTAGGTGTGGATTAGTTGCTAAAGTCTTTGTGTCTTGACCTCTTGAACTTTGTGAAGAGTTTTCCTGAGAAGATGGCTGTATTGCACTTAGTTGTGCAATAACCAACACGTACTTCATCCACAATGGACAAAGATACAAACAGATAGAAGGAGCACCTATGGGATCACCCCTCTCACCGGTCATCGCAAACCTGTACATGGAACACTTTGAAACCAATGCTTTAGACAAGTCAGAACACAAACCCAAACTTTGGCTCAGATATGTTGACGACACCTTTGTAATTTGGCCACACGGGAAGGAAAAACTGGATAGCTTCCTCACACATCTCAACAACTTACACCCCAAAATACAATTCACTATGGAAATAGAAGCCAACAACCAACTTCCCTTCCTTGACGTCCTAATCTACAAAAAACCTGATGGCTCCCTAGGACACACTATCTACCAGAAAAAAAACACACACCAACCGCTACTTACATGCACAATCACACCACCACCCTGCACAAATAAACTCCGTAGCCAAGACTCTCATCTCCAGAACCAAACGCCTGGCTGACAAAGACCACTTGACAACTGAGTTACAGAATCTCTCAAATGTGTTAATTGCCAATGGATACCAGCAAAACAGGATTACGAAGCTAATCCAAAAGGAAACACCCCCCAAAAACCAAGACACAGAAGAAAACAATGGCATGGCCCTCCTTCCTTATATCAAGGGCACTACAGATAAAATTAGCAAAATCCTCCATAAACACAATATCAAAACAGCCTTTTGCACCAACCAAAAAATAGCCAATATCCTCAGAAACCCCAAGGATAAAATCCAGTTGGAAAACCAAGGGATCTATGAAATACCCTGCAAAGTCTGCCCAGCCACGTACATTGGACAAACAAACAGACGAATAAATGCACGTATCGCAGAACACAAGAATGCCGTCAAAAAAGAAGAAAAAACTTCCTCTCTTTTCCAACACATGAAAGAAACAGGACACGAAATTAATTTTGCAGATTCCAAATTGCTCTTTAACACGGAACATCACCACAAGAGAATAATCATGGAAGCCATCGAGATAGAGAAACACCCTCACAACATGAACAAGCGTGACGACACATCCCGCTTGCCAGACATCTGGAAATTAGCCCTCCCCACAAAAACTGACACCAGATCCAGAGGCACACAGAACGCCAACACCAATCAACCACACCAGACCCAAACCCAGACCCTCTCCACAGATGAATTACTGACACCATCCAGTAGCCAATCCATGGTGGCACCTCCGGATGCTGCACCCCCCTGCAATCCCTACACAGATCTGGCTGACACAAGCCACAAAACCACAGCTCGCCCCTATACACGAAGCCAAGCCAAAGCACAACTAAGTGCAATACAGCCATCTTCTCAGGAAAACTCTTCACAAAGTTCAAGAGGTCAAGACACAAAGACTTTAGCAACTAATCCACACCTAATGACCCACCTAAGTGGTACTCAGGATATCACTCAAGAAATCACTCAAGGTATCTCTCAAGTAATTAAGGAACAAAAGAAGAAAAGGCACACTAGCCTGGGAACTTCCTCTCTGCCCAGAACATTGGAGGCTAGACACCACACCCCCTCTACAGTATTTATAGGAACTCAAACATTGAGATCCCGCTCTGTTCCAGTAACAAGAAGCCGAAAGCACCAGCCTGAAGATGACGAGTGAGACCTCGTCGAAACGTCGCCTAGACACCCCAACTTTTACACGGGAAGACACCCGAGGACACCAAAACCTGCATATATATATATATCTCAACTGCATCAGACCAACGCGGCTACCTACCTGAAAGTCAAAAAGTGTTGGGTTGAGACATCTTTCTCCTCAGAAGAGGCAGGAAGGCGAGGAAGGCGGGCAGAGACATGGGCGCCCTTCTCTCACGGAGGCCTTTTCCCGCCTTTTCCCTCCCCTGCGGAAGCTCAAAATGTCTCCCTGCCGAGAGCGGCCTCTCCCTCTCCCTCTCCCACCGCCAGGCCGGCAGGAGGATTCAGAAGGCCTTCTCCCCTCTCATCTGTGCTGCAGCATGAGAGGAAACCTCAGAGCGGTTCAGGACAAGAAGGTCCTTCTCAGTCGCCTCCATGCAGAACAAAAGAGAGGAACGTTTCCCTCACGAGTCCAAAAGGAGGGCTGGGGGGGGCAGGGGGGGCGTCAAAAAGGATAGTATTAAATAAATAAATAAATTTCATTGGTACCCTGCCCTCCCCACCCAGAGCTGGGCTCAGAGCAGCTAACATCATAAAAGTAATACAAGATGCATAAAAACAAGCAATCAATTGATTAAAATGCATCCCCCCCCACACACAGAGTGAGGGGGGAAAGCTAAATTTGCCCGTTTGCCCTCTGACGAAGAAATGACCAGATCATAATTTTAATGGTAAGTTTATTGTAGCTGTGAGAGACAGAATAACAGGAAAACCCCCAGAAACCCGGAAGACAAAAGTCAGAGATAGATGTGCATTATAATAAGTGAAATAAGTATTTGAAAAAAATTCACCACCGTGCAAGCAGATTTTTATTCTGAAAGTGTGGCCCAGAGGAAAAGGTTGGAAAAGCGTCGCTCTCCAGAGGATGGATTGGAACTGGCCTCCTGCAAAACCACAGGAGGGGCTTGTCTTTTTTCTCATATTGTGGAGCATCTCCTATAGCTATGGAAAAGGAATAGTTTCCTCTCTTTTCTCTAGGTATTCAATTCACTGGCCCCTGAAATTCGCTCCGCAGACTCCAGTTTTCGGTGAGGATTTGCGTAGCGAGCCCACAATTTCTGCAAATAAAAAAATCCCACTGATTCTTGTGGGAAAATGTCTGCCGTGTTCCTGACCACGGACTCTGTGGTGCGTTGAGGGAGGTTGCGCTACTAAAGCCTCATGATCGGATAACTGAATTTTTGCTTGGTGAATATTCGTAAAGTGGGACCTGTGTCCATAATTAAGCCATCATTTTTTGGTCGACTTTAGTTCCATTATAATATACTTGTTTCTGCACATCCATAAAACCGTATATACTTAACAATCCAATTTTAAAATGTTCATCTTATTACAAGTGACTTTTACAAGTTATACTAATGTAAAAATCTGTACACAAAGCTTTAAAATTATGCATTGAACAATTGCCCATTTTTGTAATAATTTATTCTGCATAGTTCGGTAATTTATTTTGTCAATCTCCTTTTTTATCTTCTTTGGCTGAGGCTTCTTCCTTTCATAGGGGCTGACTATTCTTGGCCTGGCATCCAGTCGCACAAATCAGAACAAAGTCTTTCGCTCAAACAATCCATCAAGTCCTGTGGCTCTCAATATCATAACTTCAATTTTTTTAAACAACAATCATTTCCCGCATTTTCTTCAAATCTTTCTATGTCTTTTCCCAGACCTTTTTGATCATTTTGCATTGTAGCATCTTAAACCTTCTGCCCTCCCTGTTTGATTCTTCTCTGACATAGTCAAAGCCTCCCGAATCATTGCAGACAAGGTACCATCTTTGTCAGTCAGGTAGTTTGAGGATGGAGGTGACCATTGGGCATGTTCTTTCTCTGACCAGGGCTCCGTCTTTTTGGGTGTGGGTGTAATAGCTCCATTCTGGCCCAGGAGACTGTGTTTTCCAGATCTGTTGACTCTCTATCAATGTGGGAACCTTGGACGCTGCCCCTTCTCCCAGACCATCTCAGTCAGGATCCAGCCTTCCATCTTCAGGCAGACGTCTTCCACCTGACTGCTTAGAGGCTGAAAGGATCTGTGGATTTGTAGCTCGTTGACTGGCTGAACACAAAGAGCGCTCATTAATGGTTCCTCGTCGTCCTGGAAAAAGTGGCCAGTGGGGTGCCTTAGGGTGCTGTCCTGGGCCTGTTGTTGTTCAACGTCTTCATAAACGACTTGGAAGGAGGAACTGAGGGGATGCTCATCCCATTTGCAGATGATACCACATTGGGAAGGGTAGCTAAGGCCGCAGAAGACGGATTTGGGATTCAAGATAACCTTAACAGATTGGAGAACTGGGCCCAAACTAACGGAACAAATTTCAATAGGGACAAATGTCAGGTTCTGCATGTTGGCAGGAAGAACCAGATGCACAAATATTGGCTGGAGGACACCTGGCTCACTAGCAGTACATGTGAGAAGGATCTAGAGGTCTTGGTGGATCACAGTGTGATGCAGCAAAAAATGCTAATGCTCTTCTAGGCTGCATCAGCAGAAGTCCAGTGTCCAGATCAAGGGAAGTCCTAGTCCCACTCAATTCTGCTTTAGTCAGACCAAACTTGGAATACTGTGTCCAAATCTGGGTGCCACAATTTAAGAAGGATGTTGAGAAGCTGGAATGTGAGACAGAAGGGCAACCAAGATGATCAAGGGTCTCTAAGAATTCAAGCCTTAGGAGGAATGGTTGAAGGAGCTGGGTATGTTTAGCCTGGAGAAGAGGAGGCTGAGAGGAGATGGGAGAGCCATCTTCAAATATCTGAAGGGCTGAACCATGGAAGAGGGAGCAAGCTTGTTTTCTCCTGCTCTGGAGGATGGGCCTCGATCCAGTGGCTTCAAGTTACAGGAAAAGAGATTCCAACTCAACATCCGGAAGAGCTTTCTGACAGTGGAAGGGGATCCCGGGAGAGGTGGTGGACTCTCCTTCCTTGGAGGTTTCTTAGCAGAGGTTGGACGGCCAGCTGCAGGACATCCTCTTGGACTTTCCTCATACATTTGTGAATCCGTATCAAGTAAAAGGTTTTCCCTCAGCTGACACTGTTTTTGGTTGACAGCCACTAAGAAGATTGTTAGTATTTGGCATTGATGCAGAGGGTCCTACCCGGTCCTCAGCAGATCCTGCTCCACTCTGCCAAAAATGGAACTTATTGGGAACGTTCCCCACCTCCGTTTCTTCCTCTGCATTCTTAGTCTTACAGAGTGCGGAGGTGTAAATGTAGAGCTACGTACTTTCCTAATGTCTGTGTCTGCTGTGGCAGCATGTTCTGTACTGGGCACGGTCACCGTGGCTGTTTCTCCTCCAGTGGGGTCGAGGGGTCATTCTTAGCTCTGCCAGTTAGATCTGGAGGGCAGGCTGGATCCTGCCCCTGAAAGAGGAGGCAAAAGGCTTGAGGGGTCCTGTCAGTCCAGGGGGGAGAGGCTGAATGTGCTCCTGCAGTCCACTCTTTGCATGGACAGGCCCAATTCCCACCATCACTTTGCTCAGAGAGTTGTTTCCAAGCTTCAAGGGAGGTGAACAGACTCTCAGAAGAAAGCAGGGGTGTGATGAGAGCGATGGGGCCTGGTGGGTTGGAGGCCCGACTGACTGGCTCTCCCCCCCCCCGTGCCCCTTCTGCCCCTGCAGCAATCGCACACGCCTTCAACGCTGAACCCCGTCATGCCGGCCTCCGAGAGGACAGTCGCCTGGGTCTCCAACATGCCCCACCTCTCGGCAGACATTGAGAGCTCCCACATTGAGCGGGAGGAGTACAAGCTGAAGGAGTACTCCAAGTCCATGGACGAGAGTCGGCTGGACCGGGTAACTGGGGCACGTTTGGGGCAGAGTGGCCTGCGTGGGCTCCATGGGGCTGGTGGCGGGGCGGCTTCCGGACTCGGTTGCAAGACTGCTCCCTCCCTCGCCCTGGTGCAGGTGAAAGAGTACGAGGAGGAGATCCACTCGCTGAAGGAGCGGCTGCACATGTCCAACCGGAAGCTGGAGGAGTACGAGCGGCGCCTGCTGAGCCAGGAGGAGCAGACCAGCAAGATCCTCCAGCAGTACCAGCAGCGGCTGGAGCAGAGCGAGAAGCGCCTCCGGCAGCAGCAGGTGGAGAAGGACTCCCAGATCAAGAGCATCATCGGCAGGTGAGCTGCAGGTCGGAGCCGCGGGAGGGGAGGGGGCAGAAGGCAGGGGTCCCCCCAGCTGGGCAGGGGATCCCCCAGGAGGAGAGGCCCCTGGCGGGGAGGGGCCTGGGGCAGGGGGGCTCCCCGGGCCGCCATGGGAGCCCCCCTTTCCCGCAGCTGCTGGCGGCCCCCGGCTCCCGCCGCCTGCCTGCTGGGTGGGGGGGGCCCGGATTGACTCCAGTGAAGCCTGTCCCTGCAGGTTGATGCTGGTGGAGGAGGAGCTGCGCAGGGATCACTCGGTCGCCCTCGACGCCTCCGAAACGCGGAAGCGGCTGCTCGACGCTCAGGTGGAAATTACAATGTCATTGTTCTAGCCCATGTCTCCATCGCCATCCCTGTCTGCGTCTCCCCGCCCGCCTCCCTCCGTCCTCCGCTCACCTCACCCCTGGGCATGCCGCCCCTCCCCTGCCACCGCCTGAGTCCGCTTCTGCCTCTCCCCCCTTCTGCATGGCGGGAGGGGGCTGGGCCTGGGCAGGGAGGGAGGGAGGGGGCTCCCTGTCTGCTGACACCTGGCCCCACACACTGGGAAGGGGGATGGGTTCAGAGTTCCTTTGCCTGGCCCTGCCCAAGTGTGGGGGAAGTGGGGGTCAGAAGAGGGGTGCTGAGCTGCAGGGGGTGCCAGAAGGGCAGGGGCTGCCTTCCTGCCCGCTGGGCCCTTTCTGGCCCTGGGCACTCCCCCTCTGCCAAGCAGGAGTTCCTCCAGCCGGAGGGTCTGTGTTCAGTTCTGGGGGGGCCCTGGGGGTGGTTGGAGTGCCTGTGATGGAACGTGAGACCCTCCCCAGAGCAGCAGGGGGCTTGCTGTCTGCATGGCAGGTGCCCGAAGAGCCAGGCGGGGCCTAGGGCCAGAGTCTCTGCCCTCTGAAGACCCTCTCCTGTCCAGAAGGCTCTTCTTACAGCCCAATGTTTGGTCTGGCTGGGGGGCACACAGGAGCCCTTCCCCCTCCAGCCCCTTGTTCGCCTCCTTGGCATTGGAAAGAGATGGGCGGGGGGCTGTGGGAGAGGCCCACCTGCCCCTTCTCCTTGCCCTGCCCAGGCCCTCCCCCTCCCCACCCTGCCCCACACCTGCTGGGGGTCCCTGACCCAATCACTGTGTTTTCTCCGTTTCATCCTAGCTGTTCACCAGGTAACTCTGTATGACTCAGCTTTTCTCACATGGAGGGATCGGGGGGACACCCGCCACTCAGTAGCTGACCAGGTGGGTCCCGTACACGCCCCTTGCCCCTCTCCCGTCCCCGTAAGGAGTAGACCCTCTCTTCCCCCTCCTTTCCTCCCCTCTGCCTTTCCTCTTCCTGATCCTCCTTTATGTCCCTATAGGTCTGGGGAGTGACCCTCTAGGGGGACCCCACTGGGTGCCCACCTGTAGGAGGACAGCCTCATTCCGGGTTCTTGTTTTTTTGGGGGAAGGAGGTCCTCAAGTCAAAAGCTTGGCAGTGGGTACCTGCTGCCCATGGGGGGAGGGGGGGCGTGGGGGCCCTCCCCCCTGAACAGCCCCCTCCCCACATCAGTCAGATGGAGGGGGCGGTTCTGTCCACTTGCAGTAGGAGCAGCCTCTTGGACACCCACCTCCCCCTCCCCCTAGGGAGGCCGGAAGCACCACAGGGGCACCCAGGGCCTTTTCAGCCCCCCAACCCATGCAGCCCGCCCCAGCGTGACCCCAGGCCCCCCGCCTCCCGCACTGCTGCCCCGACCCCCGTTTGTCTTGTGTCTGTCCGCACCGCATTCCACTTGGACACCCAGCACTGTCTGTTCCCGGGCGGGAGGGGGGTTGTGCATGTGCCTGGAGGGGGGCGGGCAGGGTCCTGTGTGCACGGGGGGAGGGCGTGGGAGGACCCCCCTCCACCGGTCTGGCAAGGAGGGGGCCGGACGCTCCCAGGCACAGGGGGGCCGGGCGAGTGGTGGTGGACAGCTGGCCCAAGAGGTTAGTGGCAGCCGGGGGGATGGGAGTGGTGGCATGTGGGGCTGGGGTGTGTGGAGGCGCTGTCCCTGGGGAACTGGGTGCCCGACTGCTGCCCTGCCCCAGGGTTCAGTAGGGGCGAGGATGCCAGAGGCCACGTGGGGGGAGTCCTCCTGATGACACTTCACCCCTTAGAGAGGGAGCCCCAGGATGGGGGAGGGGGCACCTTTGGGGTCACCAGGGAGGGTGATAAGGGCCTCATTCCTCCCTGGGCTCAGCATAGTCAGGGGTCAGTCCTGCCCAGCTTCCTCCCCCCTTGCAGGCGGTTCAGAGGTGGTGGGGTCTGGTCTGGGAAGATGTGAGAGGAATTGTAGGATCTGGAGAAGGGGGGTTCTGTCCTGCTCCCCTCTGCTTGCCACGGGGTGTCCCCCCAGCTCCCTCCCTTTTGCCCCTCTTGAGGGAAGGGAGCCCTGGAGAAGGGAGGACAGTTGCACCCCCAAGACAGCCATGAGGGAAGCCTGTCCCCACCCCAGTGGGGATGGGGAAGGGGGGGGAGGCCTGCTGCAGCCGAGTGGCCTGCACCCACAAGGCGCTGGAAGGCCTCTTCTCTGAAAGCGCCCTGGGAGTGGCTGGGCTGGGGGGTGAGCAGGATGGAGGCCTCTGGGAAAGCAGGGGGAGAGGGGGAGCCCCCGATTCCTGAGACCCAAACGGGGCCTATCCTGCTGGGGGGCTCAGGGCAGGGCCAGGAAAGGGCGTCTCCACCCAGCGGGGGCTGCTATGGGGAGCTGAACGAAGGGGCCAAGCCAAGGACACACCCCAGCCTCAGGCACTCGGCTCTTGCTGGGGGCCACTTGGGGGCATGGGGGGGGGGCTGCAGTCCTGCCTTCCTTGTGGGGACACCTGGCTGGCCCCACAGATCCGCCATGGGCTGACCGGCTGCCAGGCCAAGCCCTGGTGGAGACACAGAGTGTCCCAGCCAGCCCCATGGAGCCCATAGCTGGAGTCCCAAAGCGGCCCCCAAATGGGGGGAGGAAGGCCCTTGGGCTGCTGGGGGGAGGCCCCTCCTATTGGCCTCGGGGGTGGGGCTGTAGAGGGGCCCAAGCGGGAAGGGCAGGGGCTGTCTTGCGAGAGCCAGCACCCCCCAACGTTAATAAATAAGTGCCCCCTCTTGCCCCCCTCTGTTACAGGAGAGGCAGCTTTCCGCCGTGGGTGCAGCAAACCCGCGTCTGAGCGCCGCTATGGGGCAGCCCTGGAACGGGATCCACTCCGGGCAACCGCCTCCGCCCCCGCGACTCCAGATCACGGAAAATGGAGAGTTTCGCAACACCGTGTCTGAGCACTAGCGGCCGCCCCTGCCTCCCCCCACCTCCCCGAGCCGGCGTGGGGTGGGTGGGGCGGGGCGGGGGTCCGGCCCGCCTGCCTCCGGGTGCAGGAAGGGGGCGGGAGCATTTTCAGGGTGTTTTATAGCAGGACACAGACGACAATCTTAACCCCCATCACACCCTCTCTGACCCCCACCCCTGCCCACAGAGCACCGCCTTCCCCTGCTCTGCCCCCAAACAGAGTGGGGGTCCTCCCTCCCTCCTCCCAGGTATTTCTCAGGAGTGGCATCCCCCTCCTCCCCCCCCCGCTCCCCCCATGGCAGCATTGACCTTCCTCCCCGAGGCAGCAGCCCCAGCCAGGGGGGGAGGGCGCTGGTCCCTCTTGGGCCCCCCTCCCTGGGCTGGGGGGGCAGGAGGTTCGCCCGCAGGGGGGAGGCTGGTCCCGATTCCCTTGCCACGCGCACTTGCCTCAGCCAGCTGCCATGACGGGTGGGGCTGCCCCCCACCTGCTCATTTTCTTCTCCAGAGGGGAGGGGGAGGGAAGGCTGGGCGGGAAGGGGAGGACCCCCCAGGCCCCAAAGCTCCGCACTGCCCTGTCCCCCCCAGGCAAGGCTGT